>NC_057804.1:425757501-425786392 GCF_018294505.1 Triticum aestivum
AGGGCCGCCCCCCCCTGGGGTCCCTATATAAAGAGGGGGTGGGAGGGCAGCGGCACACTAACACCTGGCGCCTCCCTCTCCCCTTGCTACACCTCCTCCTCCCGCAAACGCTTGGCGAAGCCCTGCCCGAACCCTGCTGCATCAACCACCACACCGTCATGCTGCTGGATCTTCATCAACCTCTCCTTCCCCCTTGCTGGATCAAGGAGGAGGAGACGTCACGCTGACCGTACGTGTGTTGAACGCGGAGGTGCCGTCCGTTCGGCGCTAGGGTCTCCGGTGATTTGGATCACGACGAGTACGACTCCCTCAACCCCGTTCTCTTGAACACTTTCGCTCGCGATCTACAAGGGTATGTAGATGCACTCCCCTCTCTCGTTGCTAGATGAACTCATAGATTGATCTTGGTGAATGTAGGAATTTTTTTTATTTTATGCAACATTCCCCAACATGAACCACTCCAGGGTCCTCCGCCAGCATCGATGGCGGAGGATGATGTTGACGACGTGCTCAGGCGCACGCGGGAGCGCAGCGCTGTCCACCAAGAGTTCCTCCAGAGGGCGGCCAATGCAGTGAGCCAGCTTGGCGTAGAGCTGGCGGGCGAAGACGCGCGTCTTGAAGGTGAAGGCCTGCGGCTGATCGAGGAGCGGCGCAAGCTGAAGGCGGTTGTCGGTCTCGCGCGCCATCAGCGTGATCTCAACAATGCCAAGGCTGAGGCATCTCTGGTGGCTTCTCGGGAGGCCTGCGCCCGGGCCATTGAGGAGGCTCAGGAAGCAGACAGACGACACGAAGCCGCGGAGGAGCACGCGTGGGAGCTCCAAGACTGGTGCAACTCCCTGGAGCAGCAGACGGAGTTGCACCGGGCCGCCCTCGCGTCGCTGAAAGGTGCGCTCGCTTAAGAGGAGGAGCTCCGGAGGCGCGAGGAAGCGCTGACATTGGAGTCTGTCGAGCACAACATCGATCTGGAGCGGTTGGAGACAAGGGAGCGCCAGATCACCCAGGTGGAGGACGACGTCGGCGCGCGGGAGGCCCGGATCCAGGAGGAGATCGACCGTCGTGTGGAAGAGGCTCGCGCCGGCCTTGAGCACGAGTATGAAGAGCGGCTGGAGCTGATCAAAGCTGAAGCCGCGGGTAGGACTGCTGCTCTCAGGACCAGGCTGACTGAAGCCATGCAGCGAGCTGAGGCCACCGCTGTCGCACTAAGCTCGGCGCAGGCTAAGCTGGCCTCTTCCCGCGCCGAGCTGCTTCTTCTTCAACAGCGGGTTGATGATGCCGAGGCCGTTGTGCAGCAGAATGCGGATGAGATGCGCCAGCGGCAGACACTGGAACACATGCATGGCCCCATGCTTCGGACACTCAGGGAAAGGGCCAACGCGGCCTTGGGCAACATCTGCGAGGCAGTCGCTGAGGAGCCGCATGTGACCAACTACGCCGGCAATCTCCTGTTCTTCGCTGACGTGGTGACGCATCTAGAGAACCGCTCTGAGAGGTCTCGCCAGCTGGTGGAGGAACGGAGCCGCGGCCTGCTTGCGCGGGCATTCTCCCGCGTCTTCAGCTATCTCCAAAACATCGACCCCCTCTTCGACTTTGATGTCGCCATCGCCCCGGTGCCTGAGGCCGTCCGAGGCGACCTAGCATGGTGGGTCGAGGACAATGTAGATGCACTCGTCCGGGCCTTCACTTCTGATGACGACGGGGTGATCGTTGCTGCTAACGAAGGCGACGTGGTGAACAGTGGTGAAGACAGTGCCAGCAACGGTGATGGGGAGGCCGGCGGCGACAACAGCGGTGCCAGCGATGCCTCTGGGGACGCCCTGGGGGATGTAGTGAACGACATGTCCGGCTGATCCCGCGCTTCCCCCTGTTGTTTGTCCTACATAGGAAGAGACTCGGGCGTGGCCCTAAAAGTTGTGAGAGCATTTTGGGAGGGGAAGCCCCTCATGTAAAAAGATTGTTGCCTATGTGTTGTTGAGATCGGCGCCGACGGGTGCCTGCATGATGCGATGATTTTCGCGATGAGTAGGTTGTCATCGGTTTACCTTCGTCTTGGCGAACCTTGAGTAGGCTTGCAGTGTCCATCCGAGGGCCTCATGAGGGTCCCGTTTGACCATGCAGCGAGAGCCTAGCTGGAGTGAGCACCGGCCGCGGGACGGCGGGCGCACATGCTGGGCCCTGCCCCACACGCGAGGGGCTCGCGAGAGGGAGGCGGCTAGTGTGAATTCCAATTTGAACAGAAATCGGAGCACGAGAAAGCACACGAATAAGACACAACACCCCTCCCCGCATACGCAAACACAAATTCGACTTCAACTCAGATCTGAAACGAGAAAGCTTGTTCACATGAAAGGAAGCAAAAGGCAAAAGGCCGCGTACGGCACCTAGTCCAGTCTTCGATGTCTTCTCACTAGCGCGGAGCTAAGTGCTGCCACTGGGCATGGGAGGGAGCCCCCGAGGCCCAAGGGCTCTCCGGAGACTCCGGGGCATGTAGAGCCCCAACTCATTATTACGTGAGAGTGTCACGGGCGGCGAGCTTCACATGCACTGGCCTTCTTCATAGGTATCGGCCTTGCTTCATATCGCCAGATGAGGGCCCTGCCTTGCGCCACCCTTGACCACCATCGACGGCGACCGAAAACCAGGACGACACCAATGGGGAAAAGGGGACGCCAGCGGTTCCCCCGACGACCACGGGTCCTCTGCCGGGGGCAGGCCCTGGGGCACCTCCCCGGCAGAGGGCCTACCTCCGAAGAACGCCTTGCTCCGCATGTCGTGGGGAGGAGCCTGGCTCCCGGCCCCTCTCCTGCTGCCCCCAGTGCCCTCCTCCTGAGGGGAGGGGGGTTGCCACACTGGGGCAGCCATCCGCTGTCGCGACCTGAACCTCCTACGACCCATGGTTAGCATAAGCTTGCTCCTGAGGAAATAGCAGTACATGGTAGTTGCTGCCGCCATCATGGTTGTCGAGGCTTCCGTGAGGCTCCTGAAAGAGCTCGGCTTCTGGCGCCTCTTCCTCCCAGCCTGGCCCGAGGAACGAGTCATGGTCTTCTTCCAGTGCGTACCCTCGATCCACCATGTGGGGCACATAGGCCTCCGGGGTCACCACCCCAATGGCCTCGTCGTAGTGCTCCGCGCGCCATGCAGTTCGACTTGAAGCTCCATCTTGGGGACGGTAGGTCGACGGCCCGCTAGGACCATAGGCAGTGATGCGCATGCCCTCACTTACCAGGGGCGGTACCAGCGCAGCTTGCTGCCCGGCGCTGATGGCCAGGCCTGTGCTAATGAAGCCTTGAGGTGCGCCCGGGGGCGCGTGGGCACGGATTGGCCTGCCTCGTGATCTGCTCGGGGCCTGGGGTGGAAGCTGGATGGAGAACGGGGGAGCCCCTGATGCAGCGGCATCCAGGAGCTCGGCGATGCGCTCCAGCAGCACGTCGTGGCCGCTTTCTTGCAGTCTGCACCGCAACAGTTCTCGCGCCACCATGAGCGCGGCCTTCATGTTTGCCTGCTCCCATCGGGTGTGCGGTGATGTGGCCGCAGCATGGCTTGAGGCCCTCGCTGCCAATCGTACTTGCCGCAGAGTGAGGGTAGGCGACGCTTGACCGCGTCGCTCGCGCCCTGCGGCGCTCTGTGGGGTGCGGGCTGCCTGAGGTGCGGGGTTGAGGCCACCTTCGGCAGGTGGCACGGCATGGGCAGGCCATGCCGCCCAGCGGTCGGAGTTGGCCGTCGGGTCGCCGGACATGGAGGCGGTGAAGCAGCGGAACGCAGGACGGAAGAAGGAAGATTTCGGCGCACCCATACCTCGCGCGCCAAATGTCGGATGTTGGGTTCCGGCAGACCCTTAAGGTTCGAACTCTGGGGTGCGCGCGAAGATCTTCCCCCTACCACTCCATGTCCAATCGCCTCACGAGAATCTAAGCTAAACGATGAACAACACGAGGTACACAAGATTTATACTGGTTCGGGCCACCGTTGTGGTGTAATACCCTACTCCAGTGTGTGGTGCGGTGGATTGCCTCAGGGGTGATGATGAACAGTACAGGGAAGAACTGCCTTGCGAGAGGTGTTCTTGAGCTGGTGCGATGAACTGCTTGGATGAGTTCGATTGCCTCTCGGTCTAATGAGCACTTGATGAGATGGGATCCAGATGCCCTCTCTACTGTGGTGGCTATCCCTATTTATAGAGGCCCTGGTCCTTTTCCCAAATATTGAGCGGGAAGGGCGCCAACAACGGCCATTTCAAAGGGGAACATCTAGTACAAGTTATCCTGACTAAAGTTGGTCTTCGGCTGCCAAAGGCACTGGCGATGACGCTGTCTTGGGCTCCACAATGACCTCCATCCTGCCGCTCTGCTGGTCTTGGTCCCGTTGCACTGAAATGGCAACCTTTGCCTGATGCCTCGGTACTCCATGCCTATGCTTGCCCCCTTTGCACCAAAGAGGAAACAAGGACACTACGCAGGCCGGCGCCCGCCTGGTCTCAATCGTCATGGCTTGCGTCACGAGCACCTCGCGAGGTACCCTGCCTTGATCTCTCCGCCTCCTTGCAAGCCTGCCTGGCGAGGCCATTCCTGAGGAAGTCTTGTGTCGTCCACCCCATGAGGCTTGGCCCCTCGCGAGGGTCTTGAGTCTTGCACTGATGAAGATGGGCCGTAATGGGCCACCACTCAAGCCACGCCGTAGGCCGCAGGCAGGCAAGTC
This sequence comes from Triticum aestivum, assembly GCF_018294505.1. Classification (NCBI taxonomy): domain Eukaryota; kingdom Viridiplantae; phylum Streptophyta; class Magnoliopsida; order Poales; family Poaceae; genus Triticum; species Triticum aestivum. The sequence goes on from NC_057804.1 coordinate 425,762,194, forward strand.
TGGGGACCCCCGTTTCCAGAACGCCAACAAATATGTGGCGGCTCTAGCAGCCGAACCACTAAACGGCCTCCCCAACGCGAATAAATGATCGGTCGTCAAGACCACAGACACGGCTAGACGTGTCCGGTGCACCACTAGTTGCAGCTGCCTAGATGAACTTGAGCTTGGTCGACGTGGTGCTAGGGGCTGCCCGCATATAAAAGGATCCATAGTTTGGCTCGACCCTACTAATATACAATAGATTGAATTCTCATGGTTCATTAAGAATAACCAACATTTCGCACGAAGTCTTTCACCTGGGTCTTTCTTTTTTTTACAGATGATCATCGTGCTACACCCTTCCAGGATACGGCAAAACGGAGATAAAGGCGCAGACGTGCAGCAGGGCCCCACTCAAAGGTTTCTTTTTAGATTAAGACCCTGTGTAAACCTTTTTTAATGTCTCTTGTTGCTTCACACCCTCCGGTCACTTAACACAACCGAGTGGGATAGTGGCGTTATTGGCATTTCATCATGCCAGATTAATGCATGTACCTGGAAATTCAGGGCTCATTATCGAGGGCGTTACTCAGCCCAGCATATGTTGTAAAGTCCGAATACCTTAGGGAGTGTTCGGCATCCCGAGTTTGGCCTTATATGCATTAGCTCTGAATCATGTCTTTGGTCAATAGTTGGGTTTGCCCGGCTCCCGTGTTTTGCTATCTTACGTTCCGCTCTATCGGCTAAGGAAGCACCGGGAGAACTACTGCGATTGTGCCATGGTTCATCTGGATGAGCACCACAGTAGAGAATGCCAAAAACTGACTGTCGTGATAAAGCGAGAGACTGGTCAACCACTCGATGACTCAGCAGAATCTTTGCGATTCCTCCGCCTTAATGAAGGACCGGTTTCCCGGTCATGTACATACGCGCACCGTATTCGGATGAACGCAGAAGTACCAGGGGCTATATAGTAGCCCCACCATCAAACTCCTATGGCTAAGTGAAAGTGTTAAAGCTATATAGTCTGATTGCCTTGTTCGCCGCGCTATCACCTCCTTAATGGACCAAGACGTTGGATCAAGTGTGATTACGCGCTTTACCGAACACCCCCGTATTACATGCGTTGGGGCTGAAGCCGACGACTGCAAACTTTCAGGTTACATACATACATAAACGGCTGCACAGGAGGCACTATAATACTTTTGGAAAAAAGTATAAACACAGCCTTTATAATCAAAATAGCATTGTTTTTACAATCAAGATACATGTCACTCGAACATGGTACTCTTCGAGCACTGAGCCTCTATTAAACGGGCGCCTTCTAGGACTTTTTCAAAATAGTGCTCGGGCGAGTCCTGGCCTCTGGTCGGACCCCTAGTTGCAATAGCGGTGGCCTCCATTCCTGTCCAGTATGTCTTAACACAGGCGAGAGCCATCCGCGCACCCTCTATGCACACTGACCTCTTTACAGCGTCGATATGTGGCACAGCACGAAGAAATCGTTGACTAAACCAAAATAACTATCCGGACTTGGTTCCTTCGGCCAAAGATAATCCACGACAGACCTCATGGCAAGCCCGGACAACCTATGGAGCTCGGCCCACTCGGCCATTTGTTCATTTAATAGCAGCGGACGCTTGGCGGCACTAAACTGCGACCAAAACAACCTTTCCACGTCATGATCTTTCTGATCCCTGAAATACTCAGTCGCATCAACAACACTCTTTGCTAAGTCCAAGTACGCATCTGCAGAACTCCATAATTGATCAACAGGGGCATACTTCGGATCGCCGAACTTCATCCGCAATAAAAAGGGCCTCCTAGCCGTGATATCTCCGGCTTGACGAAGCTCCTCCCGTGCAGCTCTGATTTCAGAGCGCTTTCCTTGGCTGCCTCCAAAGCCTTCTTCAAGTCAGCCGCTTTTGCTTGGTTTTCCCTTTCGAGGAGCTCATAGCGGCTTGCGGCATTTTTCAGCTCAAGAGCCATGCTGGCTATTTTATCTTCGCTCTGGCGATGAGCAGCCTATTCGGCTTTTAACTCTTCGGCCGCCTTCGGGGCGGCCGCATCGCTTCTCCTCGCTTGTTCCTTGGCTCGGGCAAGTTCCGCCTGAAGGGTTTCCACTGCGGCAGCTTCATCTGCAGTCAAAGCATATTATAGATACTAGCATCATGCTCCTCTTAATATTTGCTGACCACCAGAATATACATACCATGTGACTCATCAAGCCGCTTTATCACAAGTGTGATGTCGGCCTCTGCCACTTCAAGCTACCGCCTCAATTCGGCAAAATCAGCAGTCTGGTCAGCCGTCGGACCTTCAGCCGCCTGCACATAAAAGCAGCGCGATCATTACGTGGGACTATGATCCTCTATTTGCCGCCTCCTGAGGGCAACCAGAGTCTCAGGGGATACTATCTATACGGAGCACACCTAGCGTGTGTGGTACAACCAAAAATATACATATTACTTTGCGTACCTCAAAGGCTCTTAGTAGGCTCGTAAAAACTTCATTTAACCCGCTTTTGGTGGATGAGATCCTCTCAACTACCATACCCATCAAGGTATGATGTGCCTATGAGATAGCCGCTTGCTCCAAAAGACCCATCAATGTGCCCGGTTGTACACTGGATAGTCCCGGGCTTTTTCTGTTGGTCTCCTCAGGAGCCAAGGACCCCGGACTTCGGGCGGCCGAAGAGTTACCTTCTGGCCTTTGCAGATCAGGAGAAATCCTCCGTGATGACTCCTCGGGGTCGTCCGCCCCATGAGGCGGGGAGGCAGGAGGAGGCGTTTCGCTCTCCATCATCTCCGGAAGAAGATCCCCCGAAGACGAACTTTGTCGAGAAGGGCTACGAGCCGGACTGCAAAATATATGGCTCAGTTATTATTCTCAGAGATAAAGCAGGATATATTTACCAAAGTGTTTTTGTTCACTAACAGCTCGGTTGATGGTTGGACCCCTTGCGGGCGCTGTGCGGTAAGGACGCCCTCCGAGGCAAGGCCCCCTGGCGAAGGTTTCTTCCCTCATTTGGAAACCTCCGTTTCCAAATCTTCTGGGGCGCCCCTTTTCTTCCCGTGGGGAGAGGGGATTTTAGATTCACCTCCCCGATCACCCTCCTTTGCGGAGGCACTAATTCCCCTGGTTTGGATGTGTAATGTATGAAGACCACTCTCGGCCTCTCTATTCCTCCCTTCATCTTCTCCTGATGGCACTTGATAGGGTGCGCGCTCAAGTATCCTGGTTAGTACAGGGTCCGGCGAACCTTCGGGAAGAGGGGCCGAACACCTGATCCTCTCCGCCTTTCTTATCCAGTCCTGGCCGAGGGTAGTTTTTCAGGATAATGTTGTGACGAATATAAAGACAACATGTTCGGTCGCAGAGTTACTTACTTGGGTATCTGGACGATTGCAGTTCGGGCCCGCATCCTCAGTGGTGTCCGGACACTTTAGTCGTGATCCGAAGAATAATCGATACATCCCTTCGAGCATCACGCCGAAGAAGTGCTGAATAGTTTGCGGTCCTTCCGGGTTGAACTCCCACATCCGGAGAGATCGATGTTGGCATGGCAGGACCCGACGAACTAACATTACCTGAATTACTTTGACGAGACTGACATCCCTCTTGAGGAGATCTCGGATGCGGCTTTGCAATGTCAGCACGTCATTCACTGGCCCCCAATGCAGCCCTTTGTTGACCCATGACGCCAGTTGGGGCCGAGGGCCCGGGCGGAAGGCTCGGGCGGCCGCCCGCTTTGTACCTCGGGGTGCTATGATGTAGAACCACTCCCTTTGCCATAAGTCGGACACCTCCGGGGAGGAGCCCTTTGGCCATAGGGCGTCGGCACCTTTGCTTATTATAGCGCCTCCTCACTCCGCGTGTCACTCGTCGATCATCTTCGGCTTCACATTGAAAGTCTTGAGCCATAAGCCGAATGTGGGGTAATGCGGAGGAAGGCCTCACACACGACGATAAACGACGAGATGTGAAGAATAGAATCTGCAGCTAGATCATGGAAATCTAGCCTGTAATAGAACATAAGCCCTCTTACGAAGGGATCAAGACTAAAGCCTAGCCCTCGGAGGAAGTGGGAAACAAATACAACACTATCGTTGGGTTCGGGACTGGGGATAACCTGCCCTTGAGCGGGTAGCCTGTGGGGGATTTCGGTGGTTAGATACCTAGCCTCCCTAAGCTTCTTGATGTCCTCCTCTGTGACAGAGGAGGCCATCCACCGGCCTTGAAGGTTGGATCTGGACATGGTTGAAGGTCCGAAGTGCTTAGCCTGAACCTTGGGTGTTGGAACTTGAGGTAGGAGAAGGGAAGGATCGAGCGTGGAAACAAAAGGACGGGTCTTGGCCCCTTTATAAAGAGGGTGAATATCAAGCGTCCTCCGCATGGCTGTTTGGAACTTGCCTAAAATCGAGAAGTCGTACTAACCAAGCACGGTTGGGTTACCCACACCCGTATTGATGAGAATCCTGTGATAAGGGGAACACGATCTCTGCTTTGACAAGACGTGCCAATAAAACCGCCTCGCAATACGTGTGGTAGCAGGCTGGGAAAAAACGGTTCGTGTAATGACCGGGTCGCGGCGTGATGTCACGCTATGAAAAGTTGTCAGCGGATTAAATTTGTGGAATATTGTGCTCTCTACGGTGGTATGTGGAATTTGTTTTGCAGAGCCGGACACGATCCTTGTGTTCAAAATCTTCTATGGAGTATTCAGAGAAGGAACCCGCCTTGCAATGCCGAAGACAATCTGCGCGTCGGACTCATCGTCATTGAAGCCTGGTTCAGGGGCTACTGAGGGAGTCCTGGATTAGGGGGTCCTCGGACAGCCGGACTATATACTGTGGCCGGACTGTTGGACTATGAAGATACAAGATTGAAGACTTCGTCCCGTGTCCAGGCGGGACTCTCCTTTGCATGGAAGGCAAGCTTGGCAATTCGGATATGTAGATCTCCTTCTCTATAACTGACTCTGTGTAACCCTAGCCCCCTCCGGTGTCTATATAATCCGGAGGGTTCAGTCCGTAGGACAACAACAATCATAATCATAGGCTAGCTTCTAGGGTTTAGCCTCTACGATCTCGTGGTAGATCAACTCTTGTAATACTGATATCATCAAGATCAATCAAGCAGGAAGTAGGGTATTACCTCCATCAAGAGGGCCTGAACCTGGGTAAACATCGTGTCCCCCGCCTCCTATTACCATTAGACTTAGACTTAGACGCACAGTTTGGGACCCCCTACCCGAGATCCGCCAGTTTTGACACCGACAACAAGGGGCAGTGGAGCACGGTGAGGTCCATCGAGACCCTAGAGAGCTCCATCGTCAGGTCCTGTTCCGTCTACATGATCTCGCCCTCCTCATGCACAACCATCTATCGCTTGGGTCGGGGCATTACAAAGCTTTACCATCACATATTTTATACTACTTCAAGGTGCATTAAATCAACACATGCAAGTATCAAAAGGAGAGTCACGGCATGCATGCATGCGTTGTAATTAATGCATCAGTAAACGCAAATTATTGAAATATATCGAGTGCAGTGCTTTGATGTGTCGCGTCAACTCGTACATCAACGAGAAGTTTGATTATCCTCTCCCTTGAGGACTTAACTGCACCTGCCTTTGGCTGTATGACAGGTTAGCCACCCACCTGTCGGGCCCACCTATCATACACGCAAAGGCAGGAGCGTCCCTCCCTCGCCCATGAGCGTGGTGGCTGGCAAGACTAGGAGAAGCTTTCCCTACACGCTCTCCCTCCTGCACGCGGTGGACATGAAGCAGTTCAATCGGTGTCAGATGGCCAGAAGCGTACTGTAGTACTCCTTCCAGTGCAGTAGTACTGTTGTTCGACTTCTCTAAGAGGCGAAGAGCCAAGCGCAGCCCGGACGCTCGTGTGGCAGTTTCATGTGTACAGTACTAGGATAGCGTGTACCGTGCCTGTAAGCTTAAAATCATTGGGGTCGGCTCCATGCTATGTGGCCGTCTCGAAGTTTTTTTTAAGAAAATTAAAATAGTCTTCTGGCCCTACCTGTCACCTTGGTGATTGTAGTTTGCACGCTCATCTGGTCAATACAGGAATATATATTTTAATTTGTGGTGGGTAAATGTTAGAGGTTGCAGCAAATATATTGTACGCTACGGGTCTTTCAGCCAAGTTTAGAGGCAAGCATGTGAGGCCAGTGCTATGATGTGTTGCATCAACTCGTACAATGAGGAGAAGCTTGATTTTACTACTACACGCCTTCTCCCTCGCCCATGCGCGCGGTTGCTCACAGACGAGGACATGCTACTACAACAAGCTATCCCTCCCGCTCGTGGTGAACGGACATGCAGCAGTGGATTCGACACTGCAGAAGCAATAGTAGTAACATCATTGTTCGTCTTCTCGAAGAGGCGAAGAGCCATGCGCAACCCGAACATGGCAGTTGCGAACATTGGAGCATGCATATAGCCAGGCTCTTGCATGAGACAAAATTGCTATGTGAGCCCACTATTGTACTACTCCCTGTGTTCCTAAATATTTGTCTTTTCAGAGATTCAAATGGACTACTACATACAGATGCATATAGATTTATTTTAGAATGTAGATTCACTCATTTTGCTCCGTATGTAGTCACTAGTTGAAATCTCTAGAAAGACAAATATTTAAGAACGGAGGGAGTAGTACGTACTACTACTTGCTAGTATAGCCCTGTAAACCAGAAAGGAGTATTTTCCTTTCTAGAGATTTCAACAAGTGACTAGACTACACTGAGACGGAGTACATATGGAGCAAAATGAGTGAATCTGCACCGGAAATAAATACGTACTTCTCTCATTTTCCTCTCCGAGGTGCACAATATTGAGTATACCGACTAGTCTCTTTTTGACACGCATTTACTTTTTTTTGACACAGTACAGACGCAAGCGCTCATATACACGCGCATACACTCACCCCTATGAACGCACACACGCACGGCACTATAATCTTGAAATTTACGAAGTCACCATAGGCACCTCGTCATTGACGGGAACGTCTCCTGACATGCGATAGATGCAAGTGGCAGCCGCCTCCATAGGTGCTTGAATGCCAAGGAGGGAGAGGGTAGCGGTTCCCGAGACGTTGAACGGTCAATGATGCATCCTCAATTACATGCAAAGGGAATTAATTGGAGAAGCAGAATAGAGCCAGCACGATGTGAATGCAATAGAGTTTGGACTCTCATATAAAGGCGCCCCACCAATCCAATCCATCTACTCCTAAGTCTCTGCGCAACACTGCTAACTCCAATCCAAGACCAAGTGACCAGAAGCCACAAGCACCTATGGAGGTGATGGACGCGAGCGGCAGTCGGCTGTGCCAAATCATCCATGGCACCGGCCTGCGGCCCCGCACCGTGCAGCATTTCCAGATGGTGCTGGCGACCGCCGGCATCGTAGCCCTCGCCGATGCCGGCTTCGCCTCTCGCATGGACGACATGATGGTCAACTCCATCCGCAAGTTCACCGCCGTCAAGAAGCGCGCGGATGACCTTGCCGTACTGCTCCAGCCCGCGCGCCCAGGCTCCTCATTGCCTGCCACTCTCATTGTCCTCCATGGTGACCAACTCTTTCAAGCCCTGGTGGCCCTGCAGGTGCCGGAGGTCACGAGGAAGAATGTGCACCTCGAGGCCGCGCTCGCTGCGCAGCGCCTCGCCATGCAAGAAACCGTCGACCTGCACATCCATGTCTACGAGGAAATCGTCTACATCAGCCACTACAAGGCAAGCAAGGACAGAAAGACGGTGGCCTTCTTCCAGCGGCTGGAATGTTCGGACGCCATTGTTCAGAAGCACGTCGAACTGGCCACGAAAGCCGCTGCTACTTAGCCGCCATTCGGTGGGCCGATGCCCTAAGTCGAGGAGGTGGACGTCGTTGATGGATGCATATCTTCTTCTTGCCTCCTGTAACCAGCACTGCATCGCCTCGTGGCCTTAATGTTTTATTAGTATAGTACTCCCTCCGTTCCCAAATATAAGTCTTTCTAAAGATTCCAACAAGTGACTACTAAATACGGAGCAAAATGAGTGAATCTACACTCTAAACTATGTCTACATACATCTGTATGTTGTATTCCATTTGAAATAGTATCTAAAAAGGCTTATATTTAGGAACGCAGGGAGTATATGGCATTTTTATTCCAGACGTAACATTTTCACTATGAGGTGGGGCCGTAGTTGAGCAAACCCACCCCGCCCACCGGGCGTGGGCCGAGTTTAGAATTAGAAGAGAGAAACGAGGCAGGAGAGCTAGTTGTAGCATGGACGCTGTTGTCAGATGGGACTCGTGTTGATAGAATAGGAGTACTGAGCACTCGTACCTCTTTTTTTAGGGAAAAATTAGTCGTATGTCTAGTACCACTAGTTGGGTGCGTGCGACCTATAGCTATCATCACTTTAGGTCTCCTTTTTGAACCGCAGCTACGCTTCACAGTACATAGTTTTTTCACGCATGTTTCCTCCTATATGTACTCCTAGGCTATTTCCACGTGCTCCCATTCGCCGACATGTGGGACATAGAGCATCTGGGTCGTAGTGCATGCACGACTTGGAGCATATGCTAGGGTACTTTACATTTCAGACCTCACGAATTACATGCAAACCCCCAGCAGAAGAATAAATAAATAAATGAATTACTACATGAAACCGGATTATTTTCATAGAAACCGGAGCACGTTCATTAAATTTTGGACATAACATGTTTATAAAAAATGACCGGACCTAAACCAGTCTAAGGGCCTCTTTGATTTTTCCCGCAAAAAAGGGCCTCTTTGATTCGGAGGATACTGAAAACACAGGAATGGGGAAAGTATGATGGCGATGAACCGAGACGAGGAGAACTCTAACTCAGTTAGAGGTTAGAGTTAACCCTAAACTAACTCTAAACCAAAGAGGTGTATGGATGGCAGGGTTAGATTGACAATAAATGCTCTTTCTCAATCATTTGACTACTTTGGACCCTATTTCCTGCCGGATTTGGTGTGGACGGCTCTTGTGTGGACGGCTCTTGTGTGGCCTCCTCCCGCTCACAATTGACATAAACGAACCATCTTTACAAATAAAGCATGCAAAACATGATAATTTTTACTTTATCCATACAAATGAGATATCCCACTTAAACATATAAGTCGTTAATCAAGCTTCACAAAAAAAAACACTCCATGAATCAAAGCATGAGCTAACTCATCACAGAAGTCATTCATGATAGGGAGGGAGCCCGGAGCCTCTCACGCACCGAGGGAGGAGCTCACCATCGTTGCTCTGGAGGAAGGCTCTGTAGAGCCCAAGCCCCGGAAACCCCTCCGACGCCGGCCCTTGCGAGTTAAGGTCGACACCGACATGGGTAGCAGGGCCGCTTGCAGCCGACTGGGAACTTAATCTTTGGGCCTCTAGAAATAATGCAAGCCTGAAACTAAAGTACCTAGAAAGGTGAACTGAATCTTTGGGCCTCTAGAAATAATGCAAGCCTGAAACTGGAATATCTAGAAAGGTGAACTAAATCTTTGGGCCTCTAGAAATAATGCAAACCTGAAACTGAAATACCTAGAAAGGTGAACTGAATCTTTGGGCCTCTAGAAAGATTTATTACCTCCTCAAGCAGCATCAAACAATTCCATGCGTGCACCACAAATCTATACCAAGTTTGATCAGGATCTACTTTTCCAAATCAGAATTAGCGCTAGAGCGAGCAAGATCAATGATATGGCTATGAGACAGAGAAGAAACGAACAAACTCACCCCTCTCGCGACCTCCCTGGTAGATGCGCCGCTGCCGCGCACGACAGAGGGATAAAAACAACTGATGAAGGGGGAGCAGGGCGACCTTCGAAGGCCGGAAGGAGAGGGCGGCCGAAGTAGGGCGGCGAAGGCCGGAAGGAGAGGGCGGCCGGAGGAGAGAGAGGGTGAGCGGCGCTTGGGCGGGCGGCCCTATGGGGAATAAAGAGGAGTCGTGCGAGAGGGGGTAGCGATCTGATGCGAGAAGGGGAGATTTTTTTAGTTCTCTTTTAGTGGGCCCGAGGATAACTAACCCAATTAGAACCTCTCCATCGGGCTAGTTTTTTTAGTTGGGTTAGAGCAAACTAGCTCAAACTAGCCCCTCTTGCTTCGATAATTTGAGGCTATTTCAACCCAAACTAGCTCTAACTCAGGGGCCCAAACAAAGAGGAGTAGTACTGTACATGTTATAGTGTGGACCGTAGCACATTGTTTTTTATGGCCATATCACCACATTGTTTTCTACTGCCGGTTCACTGGGCTACCGTGGTTCGCACTGCTGGTTCACTGGGCTGTCGTGGTTCGCACTCCTCCGACCTGAGTAGTAGTAGTAGTAGTATATACTGCATCATTCTTTGCTCCTTCTTACTACTACGTAGTACTTCGCCGACATGTGGGAGAGCCAGCATCCGGGTCAACGTGTCATCCACCAGATTAGAGTGCGGAACCGAAGGGGGGCATCATCCCGGTCGTAGCGCCAGTAATTCATGACTATAGTGAGTGGTCATATCACAAGTCTTTCCAGCAGTAACACGCCGTCAAATCGCACAGCCCGACCTTTCCAGCAGTATGTTTGAGAATGTGCCACTTGCTCACGCTCCTCGCCTCTCTGTCAAACCACCTACCCGAAAACTGCCGCGCGTATTGCCCAGGAAAAGACCCGCCCTCAACTTTTAACTACGCAAAAATAGTTCGAGGTTGTTTGTTCTATATAAATACTTATTGTATGTTTATTCACCCGTGGGGTTGTTCAATGAATGGAGGGGCGGGGAGCACAAGTGAACAATACTAGTACTACTAGTAGTAAGTAGGAGTCATACAGTAGTCACCTTAAATAGAGAGTTTCTTTTCTTTAATGCCACGTACACAAATTGAAACGCTTGTTGTGGAGAGAAAAAGATAATCACTCCACTATATATGTACGCAGGGGCCTGAGCGCTTGCTTTACTAGGGTTTCTCTCTTCATTCTCTCATCCTCTCCAGATCTAATCAAGACAGCGGTAGCGACATTTTCTCTCTGCTCACCGCTGGTCACAGAACCGGCCGGATCCCTTCGGCGAGTGTGTGTAGAGGACTAAAAGGTGCATCGTTCATGCGGTCATCACCGCCGAGGGATGAAACACACAGCTGCCGGCAGGGCCCGATCCTCTGCCCGTGTCGTTCTCTCTGACACATCGCCGGCTTGGGAGGTCCTCTGACACTTCTTCCTCCCTGTCGTATTGTGCATAGATTGGACCTGCCGTCGCCGACATCCCGACGAACCTCAGATACAAGTTCTTCGAAAGTGACCTTGCTCTACTGCCCCAGCTCCCAACGTGTCTGCATGTGCATCTTTTTCTACTTCCATTAGCTCTTCCAAATCCACCTAAATTTTAAGTATTATTAGAGGTAAAGCTACTTCATGCATTCGACTATAGTACTTGGTTCAAACAACGAAGGAAGGGGGAAAGTCGTAGCATGAATCTAGGACTTGATTCAAAGAGGAATAACAGGGGGAAAGTAGTAGAGACCGGGTACCCAACCGGTCTCTTGGTTGAAAAGGGGAATAATGGGAAAACTCGGTACAAGCTGGATAAGGAACAGATCTATTATTGGTTGAAAAATGGATAGAAAGTGGTGGCTGGTGGACAAGTCAACAGAGTATATCCAGGATTAGATTTGCTGCCCTCAAATAGTAAAAGGTCCCCATGATTAGATTTGCTGCCCTCACATAGTAAAACGTCTCCAGGATTAGGTTTGCTGCCCTCACATAGTAAAAGTTCTCCAGGATTAGATTTGCTGCCCTCACATAGTAAAAGTTCTCCAGGATTAGATTTGTTGCCCTCACAGAGCATGAAAAAACTCGGCATCACCACATTATGCCTCTTTGTAGGTACATTGTGCTGATGCATCCACTGTCGCATGTCCTCATACCAACCTTTTGTTGTTGTTAATGTAAAGGCGCATGTAAAATGAAGCGATCACACTTTTACCTTAAGGACATGTCTAACTAGTGTTATTGTTAATCTAATGCCTCCAGTGATATGATGCAATTAAACTGTGTTAACAAATGGTACTCCTGCTGTTTTCCCAAGTATGATAAGTAAGTTGCTTCTTTACGCTGTTGAGTGACCTGGTGTCCCCATGGTCCCATGCCCTTAAACCAACTCTTTAGCTGCTGTTGATTTACTATATCTGGTAAACAAGCAATGCAACCATTAAAGTAATCCCATATTTGACGAATGTCATAGTTGATCGTAATGCTTCCGATAACATGAAGCATTACTTACGTTTTAAAATTTCTACTGTCCTTGCGTTATTGCCATGAACATAATTAAGATGCTTCTTTTCATTTCGTGTATGTTTCGTATATTCTTATTAACCAGCAACTGTTTACTTTCTATCTTTTTGTGCAGATAGGGATATCCATTTCACCTTGTTGCTATTGTGACCTTTTGGTGAACTACACAAAACACTTTTTTTGGAATGAGTGTCTTGTGCAGTTCAACTAAAATGTCACATGGGCAACATCTCTCAATTTTGGTGGAACTGCACAAAATGGTGACTGGAATTCTGTTGGTAATCTCGTGCAACATTTTATTAGCCTTTGCAAGATGAGTCGTCACTGTCACCACAATGGCACTTTATATCTAGTGGAACTACACAAAAGGATAAGCAAATTATAGTTGCACCTTACATGAGCAGGACAGCCAACCTTAATGTTGCTCAATTTTAGTGCAACTACTAAAGAAGAACCTGCTAGCTCACGAGAGCAAGTACTTCTTGCTAGCTAAATGATGCAATCTTTGCTTCATTTCAGGTGAACTGCAGAAAAAGGCGCATGAACTAAATCATGGAGCTGGAGGTTGACCTCATCCGAGTGGAGTTGCAGGTTCACCAGATCGAGTCATGGCGGCCTAGGGTCCCTCACACCGGTCAGTACTATCCTTTATCAACATGATTGTGCTTTGTCATGTTGTGCCAACGTTGTATTTTTTAAATAAAGCTATTCTATCGCAATCTTTTCTCGTTTTGGAAATAAAGTTTGCTTCAACTAGTGCCACTATTATCGTAGTTTCAAGGAATGCGTCAGAGATTGACGCATCACGAACATAGATAGAATTGGTGGCCAAAAGAAAAGGCCAATGTTTGTACAACCATCTCTACGGCTGCTAGAGTCCTAAACCCATGCTCTTTCTTATCTGTGCAAACAGGAATACTCCACTACAGATGTTGTGATGGTCAAGAGCATTCGGCAAGTTCTTGGGTTGTATGACACGGCTAGCCAAGATGGATTTAATCTCGATATTCACTTTTTCAAAAGGCTCTAATGGGTTGGTTCTGAATCTTGCAAGCTGGGAATCAATGAGATGTGTAGGCATCTTTGTTGTACTTATTATTTGAATCTTATTTGTTGGTTCTGAATCTTGGAAGCTGGGAATCAATGAGATGTGTAGTCATCTTTGTTGTACTTATTATTTGAATTTTATTTGTTGGTTCTGAATCTTGCAAGCTGGGAAACATGGCATGATGATGCAGAGGACAGCAACCATAACAAACTGTTAAAACTTGGTAGTATTGTCTGTGTGAAAGTGCGGCAAATGTGCTGATCATGTGCGTCCTGAGAATAATAATTCTAATTGTTGTGCATCTTGATCCCGTGGCACTGATAGAACGAGCCAATGCATTGCTTGTTTTAAGAATACATTTTAATTAAAGCTAAATAAATTTAAGTAAACTGACCACTAACACTTGTTATTACAGTACCAATACAGACTCGCTCATGAACCGACGTGTGTGCCCGGAATAGTTTTCTTAATGGAGGCATTTGAATGCGCCGAGGGTGCATATTCTATAGGGCGTGCAGTGGGTGAGGGAGGGGTCGTAACTGTTGTCGCCTATACACACTCAGTTTGCTGTTGAATCTAGTTCCCCAAGAGCTGAAAAATGAATTGCTGCTGCCGCCTACTCACTCGTTCACTTGAAGATACTCCAATGGCGATCCGAGGGGTGAGCCTGCTGGATATGGACTTCAGCAAGGAGTTCACCTTTGAGTTCTCCGTTCAGTCCCATGGCGGCACCAAGTTGAATGTGATGTACACCAACGATCCGGACTCGGTGAAGCTCTGCCTCGCCGAGTTCAAGCAGTACCTACAGGACGAGAAAGCACAAGGTCGCAGGACTAGACCTTGTGCCAATCCATTCGTCTCCTGACAGGGACCAGCGGATCGCGGTCGCCCAGGTATGCATGCGGGATAAGGTTCTCGTCTACCACTGCTGCAGAGCATTCGCCCGTTCCATTGGCAACGCTGACTGCACCTTCGCTACGGTGGAGAGAAGGAGGAACGCGACGATTCGACCATCTGGTGCAGCAAGCTTGTCGACATTCAGAAGCAATACAAGATCATCGGCAACGGGTAGGAGAAGGACTCCATGGTTGACCTCGCTGAGACCATCATCAACCCCTGCTACGCCAACATGAAAGAAGATAATGATACCAAGGAGCTCCACCGGCCACCCTGCATCCGAACAAGTCAACCCTCGTACTCCCCCCTCCGCCTGCGTCTTCCCCCGCTCCGGTTCGTTCGGTCCACGGTCTCGACGTCGTCCTCCACCTTCGTGATGTCGCCGTGTGATAACCCACAAGTATAGGGGATGAATTGTAGCCTCTTTCAATAAGTAAGAGTGTTGCACCCAACGAGGAGCTAAAGGTAGAACAAATATTCCCTCAAGTTCTATCGACCACCGATACAACTCTATGCACGCTTAACGTTCACTTTACCTAAAACAAGTATGAAACTAGAACTACTTTGTAGGTGTGATAGGGTAGGTTTGCAAGAATATAAAGAGCACGTAAATAAAAACTAGGGGCTGTTTAGATAAAGAAGCAATAAAGTAAATATAGCAAGTGTGGAAAAGTGGTGGTTGGAGTTGTGAAAGTGTCCCTAAGCAATTGACTACTTTACTAGACCGATAGCAAGTTTTATGTGGGAGAGGCATAAGCTAACATACTTTCTCTTCTTGGATCATATGCACTTATGATTGGCACTCTAGCAAGCATCCGCAACTACTAAAGATCATTAAGGTAAAACCCAACCATAGCATTAAAGCATCAAGTCCCCTTTATCACATACGCCACAACCCCCTTACTCGGGTTTATGCTTCTGTCACTCAAGCAACCCATTATAAGCAAATCATGAACATACTACAACACACTACAGCGGGAATCCCTCACGCTTGCGCGACACGGAGGGCATAATAGGACAGCAACATAACCACAAGCAAATTAAACCAATCATAGCAATTCATCAATCACCGGTCAGACAACGAAAATCTACTCAGACATCATAGGATGGCAACACATCATTGGATAATAATATGAAGCATAAAGCACCATGTTCAAGTAGAGGGTACAGCGGGTTGCGGGAGAGTGGACTGCTGAATATAGATGGGGGCAGGTGATGGAGATGTTGGTGAAGATGATGGTGATGATGATGGCACCCGGCGACGTTCCGGCGCCACCGGAAGCAAGGGGGAGAGAGCCCCCATCTTCTTATTCTTCCTTAACCTTCTCCCTAGATGGGAGAAGGGTTTCGCCTCTGGTCCTTGGCTCCCATGGCGTGGGAGGGGCAAGAGCCCCTCTGAGACTGGATCTATCTCTCTGTCTCTCTCTGTTTCTGCGTTCTCAGATTCTGCCCTCGCATCGTTTCTTTTATATCCGGAGATCCATAACTCCGATTGGATTGAAACCTTCGCCCAGATATTTTTTCAAATATTAACTTTCTTGTGGCCAAAGAATGGCGTCAACCGCCTTACGAGGGGCCCACGAGGGTCAGGGGCGCGCCCAGTGAAAGTGGGTGCGCGGGCCACCCTCGTGGCCACCTCGGGCACCGTCTCACGTTGATTTTACTTCCCAAAAATCATAAATATTCCAAAATAATTCTCCGTATTTTTTTATCCTAGTTGGACTCTGTTTGATATTGGGTTTCTGCGAAATATAAAACATGCAACAAACAGGAACTAGCACTGGGCACTGGATCAATATGTTAGTCCCAAAAAATAATATAAAAAGTTGCCAAAAGTATATGAAAGTTGAAGAATATTGGCATGGAACAATCAAAAATTATAGATACGGCAGAGATGTATCACCATGGCGCCGCCGTGTGTCGTTCCCAACATGGTCATCAAAATAAGAGGAATCGGGAGACAACTGATTGTCGAGAGGATGACAGTCCCGGGCCCACCAGGTCCATGGCCTAGGTTGTTGTTTAACATGGGCATCCCATGAGGACGGGTTGTCGAACCGTTGGCTGGGCAGCTTGAGGTTGCTGCCAGCCCACCCAAGTTCAAGTCCCGGCTTGGACGTGTGGTGCTCCCGGAGTTTCTCCTATAAAAAAATGCCAACGAGGGTTAGCCCTTGGGTTGGTCTCATTTTTTTTAACATGGGTAGCCCACGACATGTTTCAACTTTTTGGATCTAGCGTCCTCTGGGCCTCCCAACCTAGCTTGTCTATAACATCAGCAGCCCAAGTTATGTTTGTTTTTTCAAGACGACGCACAGCTCAGTTCTTTCTCTTTCTTTTTCGATGTAAACTGAGTTTTCTCTCAGTACATTTCCCTAGAACCAACTCAATTGTCCCACGTCTAGCCTAAAACTAATAATACCCCACGTCCTATTAACTCATCAAATTAAAAATAATAATAATTGTTTATATATAACTTGGCAAGTTAACTCCTAGTGATTGCGTACATAAGCTTGCAAAGATTTTACTGACCAATGCAGTAATAGACGTGCAATCATGTGTTTATGTTTTTATAAAATTTCTCCGTCCAGCCCAACATGATATTTTCACCCAACCCAGCAAGTTGTGGATTTCGAGAAAAATGCAAATGGGCTTTAAATTCTACCATATATATAAACGGGCTGCATAGATGCTACATCATTGTTTCACCCAGCCCACCAAATGGACTAAAAAACAAATGAACTGGCTGACATGTGGGCCAGTAGGTCGAAGCCTAAGCAAGGTGTTGGATTTACATCCAACGGCCGGCATTCTTCTTCAATCTCTCGTCGTCTTCCCCCAGCGCTGCCGGGACCACCTGATCCAGCCTCCGGCGTCCAGCGGTGTTGTTTTGCGCGCCTCGCAGCGAAACGCTACTCCGCCGACGGCCAGGCCATCCCTCCACTCCGCACCTCCTGTTATTCTCTGCCGAGTGCAGGCCCACCCCGCACTTGAACCAGTCAAGTTTCCCACTCCTCTATGTCTGCGACTCCACTACCGCGTCTTCCCCATCTCCGGGTCGTTCCAGTCTGGGGCCTCACCGTCATCCACCACCTCGCTGCGCTCGGCGCGGCGTGGTCAACAAATGAGAGTCATCGGAAGAGGATTATACGTGAGAGCCTGACGGCTGGGACCCACGAGGTCCATGGTCGCACGCAAGGAAAGTTCCTCCTTATTAAGTTGTTTCCTTCCCCTGACATCTGGGACCCACCGGCTGTATCTTCGCACGGAAGGAAGTGCCTCCTTGTTATGCGAAAAAACTATTCCTTCTGATGACAGCTGGGACCCGGCAGATTTGGTGGCTGACTTGTGGACCCATCATATTTCACGAAAAAACGTTCCCCTGCTATCAGCTCGAACCCACCAGAAGTGCCTCCTTATTACGCACAAAATATGAATACTCCCCCTGCTAGCTGGGATCCACCTTGGTGGGAGCCTGACTTGTGGGCCTACTAAGTTGACGGGGACGGAGGGCTTTGTCAACTTAGTCAATATGAACGATTCTAGCTCTAGTGGATGTACGATGTCCATCCAACGGCCGTAGAGCTTCTTCAACCTCTGGTCTTCTTGCTCCAGCCGCCCAAAGCAGCGCCGGTCGTGCCGCATGCTCCTGTCTCCCGTGGCTGGTTGTGCTGTCGCGGAGGCCTCACCGCCCCCTACTATTCCCACTGCTGGCCAGGCCCTGCGGCGACGGCGGCCTCACACCGCAGCCGAACCAGTGAACCCTCATACTCCTCTCCATGTGGGCTTCCACTGTCGCATCTTCCCCGGCTCCGCGTCGTCCCCTTCCTAGGCCTCGCCGTCGTCCACCGCCTTGGTGCTCTCCGCGTGGCGTGGTCAACATGGTCAAGGAACGACTTCCATCGGAAGAGTACTATACGTGGAGAGGCTGACAGCTGGGTCCACGGCGGCAGCAAGGAAGTGCCTCCTTATTACGCGCAAAATAATTATTCCTCCACCTGACAGCAGGGACCCACCTGACGGGCCACTGTATTTCGTGAAAAAACGTTTCCCCCCTGACTGCTGGGACCCACCAGCTACATCTTCGCATGAAGGAAGTGCGTCCGGGCAAAAAAAACGATTCGCCCCCCTGACTGCTGGGACCCACCAGCTACATCTTCGCACGCAAGGAAGTGCATCCGGGAAAAAAATGATTCGCCCCCTGACTGCTGGGACCCACCAGCTACATCTTCGCATGCAAGGAACTGCCTGATAGTCGGGACCCACCTGGTCAAAGTGTACGTAGCGTTGTCATTCTGGTCGCGAACGTGTACGTACATACTGGTGGATGTAGAGGCGCGCACGTGTCGTAGTAGAGGCGCGCACGTAGCATTTACACGTACGTACAGCGGCCAGTGTGCAAGAAAGAAAATACGGCCATGTACGTACATACGGGCGGGGTCTCGAACGCCTACTCATGCATACATACGGCCAGGGCTCGTGTACATGGCTGGGTCGGAACGGAGAAACTGCGTCGTCGTTGTGTTCATGGGGAGGCAACGGTATGCGTCGTGTTCATCGGGAGGCAACGGAATGCATCGTCGGGAGGCAACAGAACGCGTGGGAGCCAACCGGCTTGGATGGAACAGGCGATGGAAACGAGGTCTGGTGTACCGCAGAACAGAGGAAACGGCCTTGTGTTCGACCGGCCACGTTCGGAACGGGATCCTGTTCATCGGGAGGGGTCTGGTATACCACAAAACAGAGGAAACGGACTTGCGTTGGACCTCCTACGGTCGAAATGGGGTCCTGTTGATCGGGAGGGGTGTGATGTACCGCAAAACGGAGGAAATGGACTTGTGTTGGAACGCTACGGTCGAAACGGGGGTCCTGTTCATCGGGAGGGGTGTGGCGTACCGCAAAACAGGACTCCACAAGATATTGTTCATCTGCACCGTCGACCTCTTCCAGCCTCCACGGGCTACTGTTCATCCACCGTTGACCTCCTCCAGCCTCCACCTGCGACTGTTCATCCACGGGCTCCTGTTCATCCAGCCTCCACCACGCGCTACTCCACCGGCTACTGTTCAACCACCCCTCTCCACGGGCTCCTGTTCAACCATCCCTCCACAGGCTACTGTTCATCCACCCCTCCACCGTCTACTGTTCATCCAGCCCTCCATGGGGTCGTCCTGTTCATCCAACCCTCCACGGGGTCTTGTTCATCCAGCCCCAACCGCCTCGATCGATCGGGGTCCTGTTCATCTAGAGGCAACGCCACAGGGTCCTGTTCATCCACCCCCACCGCTCACTATTCATCCACCCCCCACCCCCCGCAACACTCACTGTTCATCCATAGGCAGCATCGATCGGCTTCAGTTAGTAGCAGTAGCAAAGGAATCGCTCGATCAGGTTCAGTTAACAGCCATCGATCGCTTGCTCAGGTTCAGTAACGCGTAGCCTGCAGTGCAATCGCTCGGGTTCAGTTAGAGCCCAACGCCTCGCTCGGGTTCAGTTAGAGCCAATGCCTCGCACACACACGCGTATGTGTACGAGAGAAACGCGCATCGCTCGGCCCCCGACCACTCACCGTAACCGGGAACTCGCCTAAATTTTCCTCGCCCTCGCTTCTACCACGGTTTTTTCCGTCATGGACGGCCCAAAGAATGTCATGCAGCTGTGTCTCTGGCCCGCCCAGGACGAAAAGCCCATTTTCTGTCATGATCTTTTGTCATAGAAGTAGGAACCCACCACATCTATGATGATACCAGGTTTTGTCAATGATCGTCATAGAAGTGTCATAAGGATGACAAAAAAAATTCGTTCGGCCCAAAATGTCACGGATGTGTCTTTTTTTTTGTAGTGTATCTACTCTATGACTCACGTTCGACCTTTTGGTCTCCAGTATTCCAAGACCATGTGTGTACATGCTAGGCTCATCAAGTTTAACCCAAGTATTCTACATGTGCAAAATTGGCTTACACCCGGTGTATGTGAACGTAGAATCTATCACACCAGATCATCATGAGGTGCTTTGAAACGACGAACTTTAGCAACGATGCATACTCGAGGAGAACACTTTTATCTTGAAATTAAGTGAAGGGATCATCTTATAATGCTAACGTCATTCTAAGCAAAATTAGATGCATAAAGGATAAACATCACATGCAATCAAAACCGTGACATGATATGGCCATCATCATCTTGTGCTTTTGATCTTCATCTCCAAAGCAACGACATGATCTCCATCGTCATCGGCATGGCACCTTGATCTCCACCAGTGCGCCGCGGTCGTCTCGCCAACTATTGCTTCTACAACTAATGCTAACACATAGCGATAAAGTAAATCAATTACATGGCGCTAATTGATTGACGCGCAGGTCATACAATAATTAAAGACAACCCTAAAGCTCCTGCTGGTTGTCATACTCATCGACATGCAAGTCGTGAACTTATTACAAAACATGATCATCTCATACATCAACATATATCATATCACATCTTGACCATATCACATCACAACATGCCCTGCAAAAACAAGTTAGACCTCCTCTACTTTGTTGTCGCAAGTTTACGTGGCTGCTACGGGCAACTAGCAAGAACCCTTCTTACCTACGCAAAACCACAACGATGATTATCAAATTGCTATTTAACCTTCTGCAAGGACCACCGTAGCCAAATTAGATTCAACTGAAATGGGAGAAACAGACACCCGCCATCCACCTTTATGCAAAACAAGTTGCATGTCAGACGGTGGAACTGGTCTCATGTGCGTGGACATGTAAGGTTGGTCCGAGCCGCTTCATCCCACAATGCCATCGAATAAAAATAAGACATTGGTGGGAAGTAATATGAACATCACCTCCCACAACTCCTTTTTGTTCCACTCGTGCATATCATCTATGCATATACCTAGCTCATGATGCCACTATTGGGGAATGTTGCATGGAAAACAAAAAATGTTCTAGGCACACGCAAGATCTATCCATGGAGATGCATAGCTACTAGGAGGGGATAACATCTACATACCCTTGTAGATCACTAAGTGGTAGCGTTTATCAACGCGGTTCATGTAGTCATACACCTTCACGATCCGTCCCGATCAAGTATAGAATGTACGACACCTTCATGTTTAGCACAAGTTCAACTCGATGACGTCCCCACCTTCTCGATCCAGCAAGAGAGGCGAAGTAGTAGATGAGTTCCGGCAGCACGACGATGTGGTGACAGTAGTGGTGAAAGTTTTCCACAGGGCTTCGTCAAGCACAATGGTTTGGAGCGGAGGACGAACTAGAGGGAGAGGGGGCTCCAGCACATGGCTTAGAGATTCGTGGTGTATGGCGCCCCTCCCCTCCTCTAATATATATAGGTGGAGGGGGAGGGGA
Organism: Triticum aestivum; assembly: GCF_018294505.1. Taxonomy (NCBI): domain Eukaryota; kingdom Viridiplantae; phylum Streptophyta; class Magnoliopsida; order Poales; family Poaceae; genus Triticum; species Triticum aestivum. The sequence goes on from NC_057804.1 coordinate 425,783,782, forward strand.
GACAAACCTAGGCGCGCCCCCCTTTCCTTCCAAAGGAGCGGAGGAGAAGGCAGGAGGGGCGGCGGCTGCCACTAGGACGCCTGCCTTAGGCGCCCCTTTCCTTCCCTAGGGCCGACAGCCATGAGGTGGGGGCGCACCAGCCCCATGTGGGCGGGTGTGCTCTCTCTCGCTGGCCTGTTTGGCCCAATAAGTTGTCATGGCCTTCCGGAACCCCTTGCGCTCATCGGATAAATATCTGGTGCATTCCGAAACTCTTTGGAGACCAAACACTATCATCCTATATATCAATCTTTACCCCCCCCCCTGGACCATTCTGGAGCTCATCGTCCTGCCTGTGATCTTATCTGGGACTCTGAACAACATTCGGTCACCAACATACATAAATCATATATTACTATATAACCAACAAACGTTAAGCGTGCGGACCCTACTGGTTCGAGAATGATGTAGACATGACCGAGACGCTTCTCCGATCAATAACCAATAGCGGGATCTGGATGCCAATATTGGTTCATACATATTCTATGAAGATCTTTATCGGGCGAACCTTTATGACAACATACATAGTCTCCTTTGTTTGTCGGTATGATACTTACCCGAGATTCGATCATCGGTATCCCATACCTAGTTCAATCTCATTACCGGGAAGTCTCTTTATTCATTTCGTAATACATCATCTTGTAACCAGCTCCTTAGTCACATTGCTTGCAAGCTTCTTGTGATTTTGTATTACCGAGAGGGCCCAAAGATACCTCTCCGTCATACGGAGTGACAAATCCCAATCTTGATTCATGCCAACTCAACAGACACCTTCGGAGAAACTTGTAGAGCACCTTTATGATCACCCAGTTACGAAGTGAAGTTTGATGGCACACAAGGTATTCCTCCGGTATCCAGGAGTTGCATGATCTCATGGTCGAATGAACATGTATTTGACATTAAGAAAGCAGTAGCAAAAACTGAACGATCATTTGCTATGCTAACGGATGGGTCTTGTCCATCACATCATTCCCCTAATGATGTGATCCTGATATCAAGTGACAACTCATGCCTATGGTTAGGAAACCTTAACCATCTTTTGATCAACGAGCTAGTCTCTTAGAGGCTTACTAGGGACTTGATATTTGCTTATGTATTCATATATGTATTCAAGTTTCCAATCAATACAGTTATAGCATGAACAATAAACCTTTATCATGATTAAGGAAATATAATAATAACCACTTTATTATTGCCTCTACGACATATTTCCAACAATTTCTCACTCAGACCAAGTACGCAATTGAAATCATCGACCTTGTCGGCATGAGCAGCTGCAAGCCTATGTCGACTCCTGTCGACACGTCTTTGAAGCAAGCCGCCCTGATCCCTATGGACGACCCAACGACTCACCTACACCACGTCGAGCTTTGCGGTGCTTTTTTGGCAAACAACTTTGTAGTATGTGATGTTCACACATCTTGACATTGCCTATGCGGTGCAACAAATTGCCTCTACATGCATGAGCATCATCTCTCACTGGTTAAATGAGTTATTTGGTACTTCCTGGGCACCCTTGACCACAACCTGCAGCTAACACCGTCTGCCAACGACTCCCTCATCGCCCACACCAACGCCAACTAGGCTGGCTACCCCAACATTCATCACCCTAGTTCGAACTACTTTGTTTACCTTAGTGAGAATCTCATGTCTTGGTGTTCCAAACGCCAACACACCGTTTCTCGCTCTAGTGCTGAAGTCTCAAAACTGAGTCGTCGCCAATGTTGTTGTCGAAGATAGTTGTCTTCATCAGGTCCTGTCAAAACTAAAACACCCTCTACGTCAAGCTACTATCGTGTTCTCTGATAATGTCAATGCGGTCCTACATATCCATGCACCCGGTTCAACATCAATGAATCAAACACATCGATATTGACCCGCACTTCGTCTGTGACCGAGTCGCTCTTCAGGACATTAGAATGTTCCACGTGCCATCATGTCACACCCCGATGATTAAGCTACAGTAATCACATGTTAATGGTGCCATGTCATTAGTTTTACTGTTGCTAACCTCACTTTGATTCAAACACAATTCAAATTCAAAATTCAAATTATAAGTGAAATAATAAAATTCTCAAACATGAAAACTAAAATGTTCAAAAAATAGCAAATATTCCATAGGTAATTGTGGTGGAGAAACCAACATTTTTAAAATTGTCTAAATGCCCTTTAAAAAATAAAAGAGGGGCTAAAACAATTATTTAAATGCCTTTTTAAAATTAAAAAAATGCAAACTAAGTTATTTAAATGCCAAACTTTTTGTGGCAGTGGCATATTTTACAACACTAATTTAGGAGCTATTTTGGTATTTTATAAAACTAAATTAATATGAAAATAAAATGGAAAACATAAATAAAAAAAGGAAAAAGTGTAACCCCTCGGGCCTTGGCCCAGCTGGCCAAAGTCGGCCCACCCCCTGCCTCCCCTGTTCAAGCGATTGCGTCACTACAGGGGAGCGGTCTCCCCCGACCACATTGTCGGCGCCGACGGGGCGGCGTCGCCCAGACCACCTCATCGGCGATGACAGGGAGGGGATAAGGTCGCCCTTCCCTTGGCCCCCTCGCCTCTTCCG
>NC_057804.1:425786530-425793562 GCF_018294505.1 Triticum aestivum
CACCGTGCTCATCCCCGAGGTCGCCGCTAGTCGCTCGTCACCGCCACGAACGTCCCCGTCGCTGCCTCACCTCGTCGTTGACCTGCTTCTCCAAGCCTTATCGCCCATTGTCTCGGGGGGTGAGCTCCCGTCTGTGCTCCTCCCTCTCCCCTCGTACCCACCTTGTCGTTCGCCACGCTCCGCCCGCGGTCGTCGCGCCCCCATGCGTGCTGACGGCCGCGCCTTCGTGCGCGCCCACGACCCGCATCCCCTATTCGTCGCGCCCGCCCGCGCCTACTGCTGCCTTGGCCGCACCTTGGGTAGCGCGCGCCTGCCCTGAACCCTGCGGCTGCCTGCCTCTGCGCCTGCGCCGTCCCGCTCCCGCATGCCCCCAGCCTCGCTCCACTGCTGTCGCGCCCGCATCCACACTACCCGATGCCGCCGCTCCTGCCCACGCCCCACCTCTCTGCTGGCTGCGCTCGGCAGTGCGTCGCCCGCCCGTCTCTACGCCCGCCCGGTCAAGCCCCCCTGCTCCCTTTGCATCAGCCTCGCCCCGACTGCCGTTTCCCGCGCACCGAGCCACGTCGCCCCCTCCTGCTCGTTGCTCGCCCGTGCTCGACTTTCAGCAGTGGCTGCACGCTGTCGTCTTTGTCGGCGGCCCCTGCGTCTCCAACGACCGCGGGTCGACGCAGGCCACCGCCCCCGTCCCACGGCCGCTCCCGGTTGACCTAGATCACCGGAGAGGCGAGTCCGACGACCCACCGTCGGCCTCTGTGCCAATCGCCAGTGGCGCACGTGCGCGTGATCAGCCACGCTGCGGCTGGCCCTATGCCACTGCCAAGTGGGCCCTGCCCCTGCTTTAAACAAAAAATAAACAAAAAAGAAAAAATTTAATAAGAAAATAATTAATTAATTAGTAATTTAATTAATTAACTTGATTAAACTAAACAGTCTATGGCAGGAGGCCCCGCCCCTGTTGACCAGTCAACTTTGACTGGTCAACTGGGACCCCCTGGAGCCACCTATCAGCTAGTGTGTACACTTTTGTGTACACATGTGGGTGTACATAGCATTTTACCTTTTATTTTCAATTAAAAATAATTTCAAAAAATTGTTTAAAATTTTGTAAATTCATACAAAATAATTCGTGACTTGGATGAAAATAATTTGTATATGAAAGTTGCTCAGAAAAGCGTGACGAATCCGATACCATCTGTTCATCTATCACATGGCCCTAGCATGTCGAACATGGATCTGTCCGCTCTGATTCATCCGTCAGAAAAATGCCAAACTCTGGGAAAACCTTCCCGGATGTTTTCCCTCTTCGTCGATATCTTGTAACACTGCGATAGGTCACCCCTAGCAGTGCATATTGTCATGTCGTGCATCGTGATGCATCTGTTTGCTTTGTATTTATTATTTCTCCCCCCTCTTCTCTCCGGTAGAAACCGAGACTGACGCCGCCGCTGCCTAGTACGACTATGGTGTCGACGACCCCTCCTCAACAGAGCTTCCAGGCAAGCAAAACCCCCTTGATCATTCTGATACCGCCTACTCTTTCCTCTACTGCTTGCATTAGAGTAGAGTTACTATTACTGTCTTAACAGGACTCATATACTGTTGTCTGCTGCATCGCATGTCCTTGTTGCTACTTGATACGTCTCCAACATATCTATAATTTATGAAGCATTCATGCTATTTTCATATCTGTTTTGAATGATTATGGGCTTTATTATACACTTTTATATTACTTTTGGGACTAACCTATTAACCGGAGGCCCAGCTAATATTGCTATTTTTATTGCATGTTTCAGTATTTCGAAGAAAAGGAATATCAAACGAAGTCCAAACGAAATGAAACCTTCGGGAGCGTGATTTTCGGAACGAACATGATCCGGGAGACTTGGAGTACAAGCCGGGGAAGCTTCGAGGAGGCCAGGAGATAGGAGGGTGCGCCCACCCCCCTGGGCGTGCCCCCCTGTCTCATGGGCCCCTCAAGACTCCCCTGACCGACTTCTTTCACCTATATATTCCCTTATACCCTAAAACCATCAAAGACGAAAAATAGATCGGGAGTTCCGCCGCCGCAAGCCTCTGTAGCCACCAAAAACCTCTCGGGAGCCTGTTCCGGCACCCTGCTGAAGGGGGGATCCCTCAATGGTGGCCATCTTCATCATCCCGACGCTCTCCATGACGAGGAGGGAGTAGTTCACCTCGGGGCTGAGGGTATGTACCAGTAGCTATGTGTTTGATCTCTCTCTCTCGTGTTCTCTCTATGGCACGATCTTGATGTATCGCGAGCTTTGCTATTATAGTTGGATCTTATGATGTTTCTCCCCCTCCACTCTCTTGTGACGAATTGAGTTTTCCTCTTGAACTTATCTTGTCGGATTGAGTCTTTAAGGATTAGAGAACACTTGATGTATGTCTTGTCGTGCTTATCTGTGGTGACAATGGGATATCACGTGATCCACTTGATGTATGTTTTGGTGATCAACTTGCGGGTTCCGCCCATGAACCTATGCATAGGGGTTGGGACACGTTTTCGTCTTGACTCTCCGGTAGAAACTTTGGGGCACTCTTTGAAGTACTTTGTGTTGGTTGAATAGATGAATCTGAGATTGTGTGATGCATATCGTATAATCATGCCCACGGATACTTGAGGTGACAATGGAGTACCTAGGTGACATTAGGGTTTTGGTTGATTTGTGTCTTAAGGTGTTATTCTAGTATGAACTCTATGATAGATTGAACGGAAAGAATAGCTTCATGTTATTTTACTACAGACTCTTGAATAGATAGAACAGAAAGGATAACTTTGAGGTGGTTTTGTACCCTACCATAATCTCTTCGTTTGTTCTCCGCTATTAGTAACTTTGAGTGACTCTTTGTTGCATGTTGAGGGATAGTTATATGATCCAATTATGTTATTATTGTTGAGAGAACTTGCACTAGTGAAAGTATGAACCCTATGCCTTGTTTCCTACCATTGCAATACCGTTTGCGCTCACTTTTATCATTAGTTACCTTGTTGTTTTTATATTTTCATATTACAAAAACATATATCTACTATCCATATTGCACTTGTATCACCATCTCTTCGCGGAACTAGTGCACCTATACAATTTGCCATTGTATTGGGTGTGTTGGGGACACAAGAGACTCTTTGTTATTTGGCTGCAGGGTTGTTTGAGAGAGACCATCTTCATCCTACGCCTCCCATGGATTGATAAAGCTTAGGTCATCCACTTGAGGGAAATTTGCTACTGTCCTACAAACCTCTGCACTTGGAGGCCCAACAACGTCTACAAGAAGAAGGTTGTGTAGTAGACATCAAGCTCTTTTCTGGCGCCGTTGCCGGGGAGGCTAGGTAAGCGGCACTCACACCCCATCAACTAATCTCTTTTTCGGCGCCGTTGCCCGGGAGGTGAGTGCTTGAAGGTATATCTTTATATCTTGCAATCGAATCTTTTTGTTTCTTGTTTTATCACTAGTTTACTTTATAAAATAAAACTACAAAAAAAATGGAGTTAAGTTTGTCTCATACGCTTCATCTTTTTAATATCTTTCGTGAGTATGATGAAAAGAAAAATTGTTCTCAAATGCTATAAGAAGAATTACATAGAATGTTTGGCATGAAATATGTGAATGATGAGCATGATTGCAATGTTGTTAGTATGAATTCCTTGAATATCCATGATGCTAATGATATGCAAAGCCACAAGCTTGGGGAAGCTATGTTTGATGAAGATGATATTTTTTGTCCCCCAAGTTTTGATGAACAAATTTATTATGATGAAAGCATGCCTCCTATTTATGATGATTATATTGATGAAAGTGGGTTTGGAAGAGTGTCAACTTTAGGAAGTAGTGATCCCACTATTTTGGAGGATGTTGAATCTTATTGTGATGAACATGAAAGTGGATTTGTAAGAGTGTCAACTTTATTTAGTGATGATTCCACTATCTTGGAAGAGGTTTCAATCGATTATGATGAGAACAAAGTTGCTACTTATGATGATTATTGTGATAAAAGTTATGCTATAAAAAGTAGTGATGATTATATTTATAAAACTTGTCATGATTATGATTACCCTTTTTCTGAACATTACTCTTTTAATGTGGAAACAATTTTTAGTATTCAAGTCTCTTATGATACTCCCACTATTCCAAATGAGAAGAATTTTGCTTATGTGGAGAGTAGTAAATTTTCTATGCTTGTAGATCATGAAAGGAATGCTTTAGGTGTTGGTTATATTGTTGAATTCATTCATGATGCTACTGAAAATTATTATGAGGGAGGAACATATGCTTGTAGGAATTGCAATAATGTCAAGTTTCCTCTCTATGTGCTTAAAATCTTGAAGTTATGCTTGTTTTGCCTTCCTATGCTAGTTGATTATTGTTCCCATAAGTTGTTTGATCACAAAATCCCTATGCATAGGAAGTGGGTTAGATTTAAATGTGCTAGTCATATGCTTCATGATGCTCCCGTTATGTTTCAATTCTTATCTTTTATGTGAGCATCATTGTCATCATCATGCCTAGCTAAAAGGCATTAAAGAAAAGCGTTTGCTGGGAGACAACCCAATATTTATCCTTACTGTTTTTGTGTGTACACACTATTATTCTACTGTAGTAATCATGTTTTATAGCTTTTGTTTCAATAAAGTGCCAAGTAAGACCTTTAGGATAGCTTATGGTGATAGTTGTGCTGATCCTGCTGAGAATCAGAAACTTTTGCACCCAGTACATTAGTTTTGTTAATTCACAGAAACGTGATTCTGATCTGATTCTTTTTTATATGGATTGGTACACAGATTTCTTAGGACTTCCTAATTTGGTAGGATTTTTGGAGTTCCAGAAGTATACATTTGATACAGATTACTACATATTGTTCTGTTTTTGACAGATTCTGTTTTCTATGTGTCATTTGCTTATTTTGATGAATCTATGAGTAGTATCGTAGGATATGAACCATAGATAAGTTGGAGTACAGTAGATATTACACCAATATGAATTAAGAATGAGTTCATTACAATACCTAAGTGGTGGTTTTATTTTCTTATACTAACGGAGCTTACGAGTTTTCTGTTGAGTTTTGTGTTGTGAAGTTTTCAAGTTTTGGGTGAAGATTCGATGGACTATGGAATAAGGAGTGCCAAGAGCCTAATCTTGGGGATGCCCAAGGAACCCCAAGGTAATATTCAAGGACAACCAAGAGCCTAAGCTTGGGGATGCCCCGGATGGCATCCCCTCTTCCGTCCTCGTTCATCGGTAACTTTACTTGGAGCTATATTTTTATTCACCACATGATATGTGTTTTGCTTGGAGCGTCATTTTCTCTTGTTAGTATTTGCTTGATGTTATTTAGAATAATGTTTTTCATCTTTAGTTTCAATAATAATGTCAAGGATAGCCTTTACCATGCTTATTTTGCTAGTATACATGTTGCTATTTGAAAACAGAAAGTTTACCATTGTTGCAAAAATTCCCTAGAAAGGTCAAAGAATGGTTTAATGTTGAAACTTTTTGCATATTGAGCTCTGATAAATTTACTACAGCGGGAATTTTCTCTCATAATTTTTGGAGATAGGGAAGTATTGATACTCTTGCATTCTTTACAGACTGTACTGTTTTGGCAGATTGCTGTTATGTTTACATTGTTTGCATATGTTTGCTTGTTTAATGATTCTATTTGAGGATAGGAGTATTAAATATGCAGAGGCATTTAGTATGAAATGTTGAATAATAATTTTAGTGATTTGTTATAGTAGAAATTGATAAGGTTTTGCATTGGTTTATACTAACCTATCTCACGAGTTCTTGTTGAGTTTGGTGTGGATGAAGCTTTTGATAAAAAGAGAAACCATGATATGAGAGGAATTAAGGAGACACAAAAGTTCAAGCTTGGGGATGCTCAAGGCACCCCAAGATAATATTTCAAGAAGTCTCAAGCATCTAAGCTTCGGGATGCCCCGATAGGCATCCCACCTTTCTTCTTCAACAATTATCGGTTAGTATCGGTTGAACCTAAGTTTTTGCTTCTTCACTTGAGTTGTGCTATCCTTGCAATGTCATTTTATTTTGTTTTGCTTGTTGTTTGAATAAGATACCAAGATCTGAAATTCTTTAATGAGAGAGAGTCTTCACATAGTTACACAATAATTTAGCTACTCATTGATCTTCACTTATATCTTTTTGGAGTAGTTTGTCATTTTTTCGTGTGCTTCACTTATATCCTATGAGTAAATGATTGAATGAGTTGAACGTCATAAATCTGAAATTATATATGTTTCATTTTCTTATCCCATGGGGAGTAATGACTTCACATCTAAGAAGTAGAGGTTGTAAATTTATTGAAGGTTATCAAGCATTGTATTGGTCATTTGAACAATTAATGAAATAATATTGAAGGAAGAGAGATTTCACATATAGATATACTATCCTAGACATCTTTTATAATTGTGAGCACTCATTAAGTATGACATGCTAAAGAGTTGATGTTGGACAAGGAAGACAATGTAATGGGTTATGTTTTCTCACATCTCAGTTAAAGTATATTGTCATGGATCATTCAAACATGTTGAGCTTGCCTTTCCCCCCTCATGCTAGCCACATTCCTTGCACCAAGTAGAGATACTACTTGTGCTTCCAAATATCCTTAAACCTAGTTTTGCCATGAGAGTCCACCATACCTACCTATGGATTGAGTAAGATCCTTCAAGTAAGTTGTCATCGGTGCAAGCAATAAAAATTGCTCTCTAAATATGTATGATCTATTAGTGTGAAGAAAATAAGCTTTATATGATCTTGTTATGGAAGCAATAAAAGCGATGGACTGCATAATAAAGCTCCATATACAAGTGGCAATATAAAGTGACGTTCTTTTGCATTAAGATTTTGTGCATCCAACCATAAAAGCGCATGACAACCTCTGCTTCCCTCTACGAAGGGCCTATCTTTTACTTTATATCTTTTACTTTATGCAAGAGTCAAGGTGATCTTCACCTTTCCCTTTTTCATTTTATCCTTTGGCAAGCACCTCGTGTT
>NC_057804.1:425793955-425818154 GCF_018294505.1 Triticum aestivum
TGAACTATTATTGTTGACATCACCCAAAGGTGAATACATTGGGAGGCAACATTATAAGCCCCTATATTTCTTAGTGTCGGATTAAAACTCCATAACCATTAGTATTGCCTGAGTGTTAGCAATTGTAGAAGACTATATGATAGTTGAGTATGTGGAGTTTCCTAAATCAAAGCTCTGACATAGACCCTTCCTGAAAATAAGATGAATTGTAATTGTTTGATGACTGAGAATGAAGTTTGCTAGTTTTCAAAAAAGTTTATGGTCTATGCTTTAACATGTGAATTGCTTGTTGCTTGTTCGTGAGAAGTTTTATGAGATGAACTACTGTTATGACATATAATCATGCTAGAAAAGGTGATTGAAATTATCATTGATCAAACTTGTGCACCTGCTAGCATTCACACTTCATAAATTCTTTCTTTTATCATTTACCTACTCGAGGACGAGCAAGAATTAAGCTTGGGGATGCTGATACGTCTCCAACGTATCTATAATTTATGAAGCATTCATGCTATTTTAATATCTGTTTTGAATGATTACAGGCTTTATTATACACTTTTATATTACTTTTGGGACTAACCTATTAACCGGAGGCCTAGCCCATATTGTTGTTTTATTGCATGTTTCAGTATTTTGAAGAAAAGGAATATCAAACGGATTCCAAACGGAATGAAATCTTCGGGAGCGTGATTTTTGGAATGAATATGATCTGGGAGACTTGGAGTACAAGCCGGGGAAGCTTCGAGGAGGCCAGGAGATAGGAGGGCGCGCCCACCCCCCTGGGCGCGCCCCCTGTCTCGTGGGCCCCTCGAGACTCCCCCGACCGACTTCTTTCGCCTATATATTCTCTTATACCCTAAAATCATCAAAGACGAACAATAGATCGGGAGTTCCGCTGCCGCAAGCCTCTGTAGCCAACAAAAACCTCTCGGGAGCCCGTTCTGGCACCCTGCCGGAGGGGGGATCCCTCACCGGTGGCCATCTTCATCATCCCGACGCTCTCCATGACAAGGAGGGAGTAGCTCACCCTCGGGGCTGAGGGTATGTACCAGTAGCTATGTGTTTGTTCTCTCTCTCTCTCTCATGTTCTCTCTATGGCACAATCTTGATGTATCGCGAGCTTTGCTATTATAGTTGGATCTTATGATGTTTCTCCCCCTCTACTCTCTTGTGATAAATTGAGTTTTCCTCTTGAAGTTATCTTGTCGGATTGAGTCTTTAAGGATTTGAGAACACTTGATGTATGTCTTGCCGTGCTTATCTGTGGTGGCAATGGGATATCACATGATCCACTTGATGTATGTTTTGGTGATCAACTTGCAGGTTCCGCCCATGAACCTATGCATAGGGGTTGGCACACGTTTTCGTCTTGACTCTCCGATAGAAACTTTGGGGCACTCTTTGAAGTACTTTGTGTTGGTTGAATAGATGAATCTGAGATTGTGTGATGCATATCATATAATCATGCCCACGGATACTTGAGGTGACAATGGAGTATCTAGGTGACATTAGGGTTTTGGTTGATTTGTGTCTTAAGGTGTTATTCTAGTATGAACTCTATGATAGATTGAACGGAAAGAATAGCTTCATGTTATTTTACTACAGACTCTTGAATAGATAGAACAGAAAGGATAACTTTGAGGTGGTTTTGTACCCTACCATAATCTCTTCGTTTGTTCTCCGCTATTAGTAACTTTGGAGTGACTCTTTGTTGCATGTTGAGGGATAGTTATATGATCCAATTATGTTATTATTGTTGAGAGAACTTGCACTAGTGAAAGTATGAACCCTATGCCTTGTTTCCTACCATTGCAATACCGTTTGTGCTCACTTTTATCATTAGTTACCTTGCTGTTTTTATATTTTCAGATTACAAAAAGCTATATCTACTATCCATATTGCACTTGTATCACCATCTCTTCGCCGAACTAGTGCACCTATATAATTTGTCATTGTATTGGGTGTGTTGGGGACACAAGAGACTCTTTGTTATTTGGTTGCAGGGTTGTTTGAGAGAGGCCATCTTCATCCCACGCCTCCCATGGATTGATAAACCTTAGGTCATCCACTTAAGGGAAATTTGCTACTGTCCTACAAACCTCTACACTTGGAGGCCCAACAACGTCTACAAGAAGAAGGTTGTGTAGTAGACATCACTACTATTCTTGACACTTTACCTGGTATCTCAAACGCTTAGTATAGGTTGCTAGTATTCCATCGGTGGACTTACATTCTTGTCCGTCTGCCATGCTATACTATCGGGACATGATCCCTCCGGGAGGTGATCACGGGTATTATACATGATACATGTTGCGACTAAAGTCGGGTCGGCTCATAGAGTACCCGCGAGTGATTCACGGACTTGGGGCTAAAAGGATTTTTTTTCCGAGGGCCCCCTGAGTGATTCTTTGTGGCGGAGCGACAGGGCAGGTTGAGACCACCTAGGAGAGAGCTGGGCCTGGTCCCTAGTTGGCATCCACAGTTACTTCAAAATAACATGCTTAACGAGATTTGGATATTTGATCCGAGTTGGCTGTGGACCTATACGCACTAACCACCACACGAGGATAGTTATGGGCACTTGGCGTCGTACGATTTCTCCTGAAAGCTCTTTGGACGTTAGCAATGGAGTTGCACGCGCCCGGACGGTCCGCGTAAGCACCTGCCTTGTATAAGGAGGTAGCCAGGACTGATCTCGGTCGTCCATGCAACGTGCAGGAGTGCAAAGGGACAGGGGCCCAAGACCCTTGCATGCTTAGGATGTAGACCGGCGTGCTGGCCTCTCTGTTGAGTCTAGGTAGGACTACGACGTGTTGATCTTCTGAGGCCGGGCATGACCCAGGAAAGTGTGCCTAGCCAGAGTGATCGAGCATGTTGGGCAATGTGGTGCACCCCTGCAGGGAAGTTGATCTATTCAAATAGCCGTGTCCATGGTAATAGGATGACTTGGAGTTGTATTCGGACGTCTTACAACTAAAACCATATACTTAATAAAACACACCTAGATAAGTGACAGATACAACCCGGAGATTGCTTTCTCACAGGGAGATGAGCAGAGGATCTCCGGGTAGGATCATGCTATGTGATGATACTTGTTACTATACCAGCTACTCTCTTCTACTGCTTCAAGATGGAGGCTGCCAGAAGCATAGTCTTCTATAGGACAAGCTTCTCCTCCTCTCATTCTGGCATTCTGCAGTTTAGTCCACAGATACTACCCCTTTTACTGATATCGATGCATATGTAGTGTAGATCTGATGTAAGTCTTGCGAGTACTTTGGATGAGTACCCACGGTTGCTTTGCTACCTCTTTCTCCCCTATACCCGGTTGTTGCGACCAGATGGCGGATCCCAGGAGCCAGATGCCACCGCGGATGACTGCTACTACCCCGAGGGTGCCTACTACTACGTGGAGGCCGACGATGACCAGGAGTAGATAGGAGGCTCCTAGGTAGGAGGCCTTGGCTTTTCGATAGTTGCTATTTTTGTGCTAGCCTTCTTAAGGCAAACTTGTTTACCTTATGTATGTAGTTAGATATTGTTGCTTTCGCTGACTCGTTTGTATTCGAGCCCTCGAGGCCACTGGCTTGTAATATAAAGCTTGTATGACTTTAATTTGTGTCTAGAGTTGTGTTGTGATATCTTCCCGTGAGTTCCTGATCTTGATCGCACACATTTGATGTATAATCAATGTACGATTGAATCGGAGGCGTCACCCGTCATGTCAATAGTTCATGGACATATTCACCAAGGGGTTGTAGTCCCCTTTTGTTCTTGTACTCCAAACCAGCCTCAATCTCCGCAAAACTCTGATGTGTCTGCAAGGGAGTGTCAGGCAAATAAAACATACTTGGTATTTTGTTACCCCTTTCCATATTTAGCGCCTACTGTAATTAGCGAAATCAGGTCATTATGGTTAGGATTGTAGTTATGATGTTTTTCAAATTACCTATATATATCATACTCCCTTTATTCCTTTATGTAAGGTCTATTATTTCCAGCACGGTGACCAAGGCATATAATTATAGACAATTTATGCTGAAATTATCCTTGTGTAATTTGTGGATTAGCGGCAAGATAAACCTTTAGGCTAGGAAAGGGAGAGATACACGCAATCGTGAGAGAGATAGTTTCCTTTTTTTCTGTATATAAGAAGAGATACTTTCCTTTTTCTAGAGGGTCAAGATTAGAATTATGAGGAATTAGAACAAATACACCTTACTTGTGAATTTTTATCAAAAAGCAAATATACCTTACATAAAGGAACAGAGGGAGTGTATCGGGAAGGTCCCAAATTGCAGCCTACTTTGGGGGGGGGGGAGGTGAGGGGAGGGATTTTCTATTGATCAATCTGGATCAGAGAGATCCGACTTCAACAGTTTTACCCCATTCAATCTTGAACGCAACCAGACTGTTGTTTTAACCTCCATACAGCCAATCCTAGCAAGTTCATGGTTAACATTATTCATCTCACGCCAGATAGCTATAATCTCTATCTTCCTCTCACTCTTGATCAGAGATTTGATCTCCTAAACTGAAAAGCCATCACGGGACCTATTCATCGACGACTTGTGGCCTCTAATCGAAATCTTTTAACTAGAAGTGACACAATGAAGATTGCTTACGCTGTGAAGAGCATAAAATGATAGTGTTGTCACTTGGATAATTTCCTCCAACAAAAGATTTCTTACCACAATATAACAACATGCAAAACTTCGTAGCCTACTTTGCACTGTGTTGTGGTCTGCCAACCCGCGCCGCTTGCATCCCTTCTTTAATAGCAAAAAAGAGAGTAACGCATCATTCACGGTACGCGTCCCAAAGAGAAATACTACTTCCTCAATCCCATAATGTAAGACACTTTTTTTTACATAAAACGATTTTTGACATTGCAGTAGAGTAAAAAAAAACTTCTTACGTATGGGAGGGAGTGAGTATGTGATTCCACGACTCTCACCCCTCTTGACCGGGACGCAGGATTGCCCCGTCTCCAGATTTGGAGCGTAGACTTCCCAACCGGAGCGTTTCCACGGTGCCGAAGAAAAGCCAAAGAAAAAAACCCAGGTGACCGGTCGGTCAAATGGCACCACACCGAGCAGAGTCGCCAAGCCAAATAATAGCGCGTCGGCTGCTACTACCTTCCATCCGCTCCGTCCCCATCGGCCCCTGGATTTCCACGCCCTCAACACCCTGCGACACGCGCAATCCGTGCGTACTGCACACAAACTGACAATCGCGGCCCCACCCGCCAGCCACAGTGCTCCCGGTCCAGCCCGATCCGGTTGGTGCGTGCAGCGCGTCTCCATACAAGAGAGCAGCAGCTGCCGGTTGACCGTTGAACCCTCCCCAGCCGTGCGATGAGCGCGCTGCCACGAGACGGCCTCCATCGGGCCGTCCGTCCGTCCCGGCGCCATCCCCTCAGTTCCCGGGCGATACGCACAAAAAAAGAGCGAGAGACCGCGCGCACCAGCACAGCAGCTGTGGTGTGCTCCCGCTCGCTTTCTCGCTACCTTCCTCAGCTGAGCCGAGAGCAAAGCATTAGCGGAGCCGCCCTTTTCTATTTATAATTCCCTCCTCCTCACCCCTACAAGAATCGAGAGCCAGGATAAAGTCAATCATCAGCTCAGCCTCATCCCGTTGCGCGTGCGTCCGTGCGTGTTGCCTCCTGTGATTGGGTTTCCGGTTAGTTTCTTGGCTGTTTGAGAATGGACGGCGCTCCGGTGGCCGAGTTCCGGCCGACGATGACGCACGGCGGCCGCTTCCTCCTCTACAACATATTCGGCAACCAGTTCGAGATCACGGCAAAGTACCAGCCGCCGATCATGCCCATCGGCCGCGGCGCCTACGGGATCGTCTGGTACGTACCTTCGCCTCATCTTAATTTGCTCCTCAATCACCATCGATTTCCTGCCAAGCTTGTTCGAGTCGTTGCGGCTCTGATCGGAAAACAGAGGGGGAATTGGCTCGGGCCATGGGGAAAGATAGGGTTAGGCCAATTCACGCCTTTCTGTGAACAACACTAGTTTAGTAGCACTATACTTTTATCAGTTGAGCAAATATGTTAGTAATCTGTCAGTGCTCAGTGGTTGGTGGTGTTTAATCATGTCCTGAAATTCCACTTGTGGTTGCGTGGGCGCAGCTCGGTGATGAACTTCGAGACGAGGGAGATGGTGGCAATCAAGAAGATCGCAAACGCCTTCGACAACAACATGGACGCCAAGCGCACGCTCCGGGAGATCAAGCTCCTCAGGCACCTCGACCACGAGAACGTAATCAACATCTTTCTCTTCCGCTTCAGATGTTTGTATCTGACTGAATTCGGCAATTCAGGCGCTAACCTGATACGCTGTATCGACGGACATCACACGCAGATAGTAGGCCTCCGAGATGTGATCCCGCCGGCGATCCCGCAGTCCTTCAACGACGTCTACATCGCCACCGAGCTCATGGACACGGACCTCCACCACATCATCCGCTCCAACCAAGAACTCTCAGAAGAACACTGCCAGGTAGTAAGGAGTAAGGACTAAGGAGAAGAGAAGGGCATCATATTCTGAATGAACAGAAATAAGCCATCGATTTTGTTCATATTTGTCACGATTTGATCCGTATGTATATTCATGTGCCGTGGTGTTCTTGGGTGGCTTTCAGTACTTCCTGTACCAGCTGCTGCGCGGCCTCAAGTACATCCACTCGGCGAACGTGATCCACCGCGACCTGAAACCGAGCAACCTGCTACTGAACGCCAACTGCGACCTCAAGATCTGCGACTTCGGCCTCGCGCGGCCGTCGTCGGAGAGCGACATGATGACGGAGTACGTGGTCACGCGGTGGTACCGGGCCCCGGAGCTGCTGCTCAACTCCACCGACTACTCGGCCGCCATCGACGTCTGGTCCGTCGGCTGCATCTTCATGGAGCTCATCAACCGCGCGCCGCTCTTCCCGGGGAGGGACCACATGCACCAGATGCGGCTCATCACGGAGGTGATCGGCACCCCCACCGACGACGACCTGGGCTTCATCCGGAACGAGGACGCCAGGAGGTACATGAGGCACCTGCCGCAGTTCCCTCGCCGGTCCTTCCCGGGACAGTTCCCCAAGGTGCAGCCCGCCGCGCTGGACCTCATCGAGAGGATGCTCACCTTCAACCCGCTGCAGAGGATCACAGGTGCGTCCGCGTCACTCCGCTTTGATCTTCACGTGTGAATTTCGTAGTGCCGCACCGCACTGCACGCAATGCTGCTGCTGTTAGAGCGCCGTGCTTTGTTGACTGGCTTCGTACGGCCAGCGTTGGGGTCAGTGTCAGTGCTTAAGACATCTTTGTGCTGGTTATAAGTAGATGCAATCTGCCGCCACTTCGACCCCTATTTTTAAGTTTACTGCATGTGGACATGTGCTCCCTTTTTAGACAAAAACCATGTGTTCTGCCCACTTGATTAAGAAAAGATCTTTCTTTGCCTATCTTTGGAGCTAGTAGTATGTGCTGTAGACGACAAGGACTGTGCGTGTAGTGCAGAATCACACTTTTTTTAGAAGATCGTACTGTATCTGTTTTTGGCAACAGACATGAATGGGAGAGATCTGCTGCAGCTACTCTCAAAGGCTAGATTCCTGTATCTGTTTCACGACAGCAATAATAGAAGTAGCTTTTTGAGACGTCGGCCAGAGAACAGTAGAAAAGTTCTACCAAATCAGTGACACTTATTTTGGGAGAGGAAGTAGGTTTTATTTGTGTTTCTTCAGTTATACTTGATGTCTGAGTGATGTGCATTCTTACTGAAATTGCTCTTGTCACGTACGTAGAAAGTTATGTTTCATCAGTTAATTGGTGTGTGACTGATGTGGATTCTTACTGAATTTGCTCTTATGATGCAGTTGAAGAGGCGCTCGAGCACCCGTACCTAGAGCGGCTTCACGACGTCGCCGATGAGCCCATCTGCACGGACCCCTTCTCCTTCGACTTCGAGCAGCACCCTCTGACGGAAGACCAGATGAAGCAGCTCATATTCAACGAAGCCCTCGAGTTGAACCCCAACTTCCGATACTAGACGATTCATTCCTAGTTGCCCAACCCCCAATAGTATGATTTCGGTGTAAAACTGTCTGTAAATAGGAGTAAGATCAAAGAACATGGTAGGTTGCGCACTGCATTTGTTTGTTTGTTCCGTGTAAGTTGTTGCTGCTTCTTCAGACCTTTGTCCCTTGGCTATGCGAATAAAAAATTTGGAGTATGATTTGAGAGCAAATCATTCTCTAGTCTACGAAGAAATAGATTTTATTAATCAGGTGGATGCTCACCTGATATCAGTTTATGTCTCTATATATGAAAGACAACAGTATTTAGGATATGAACAAGAGCCTGTTTGTCATATCCCTTAACGTCTCCTCTAAGTGCTACATAATTTTACTATTGTCAATTAAATGAAAAATGGCTATGCATAAGCAATGAAAAATACTCCCACCCTCTTAGCACCGGTGTTCGACAAATACTTTGGCTGGCTCCCCATATCTCTGTTGATCTTCTCGCCTCTACAAGGGGAGGGGTGCGATTGCTTCTTAACAAGAGATGGTACACTTACGCACTTTCTATGGATTTTTTTTGTTACGGACTGAAGTGTAGTTTTATGGTTGACGGCAGGGTGGAGTCGTCTTCCGCGAAAACAATCCGTAGGAAGTTTTTGTAAGAGTAGGACTTTTGCTTCTTGATGGTAGACGTAACATTGTGCACAACAACGACCTCCCCAGCTCCATCACCGCCCTAGTGTCGCCTTGGCGGCCAACGTCATGGAGCTAGTGATGTTTTGGTTTCATCATCCTAGGTTTTCTGTATTGGTGGTCCAATAGCCAAGAATAAAGATGCTTGTGGCTCACCCATTGTGGGCACTACAATTATTCAAAACCTTCGAGAATAATAAAGTAATCGAGAGCAAAGCTTTTTTTTGTAAAGGGTGGATTTTATGAACTTAAAATGGAGCATCTAGAGGATGCACACACAATGAGTACACAGAGTGGCGAAGCTATGTACAACTCTGGGGCTGTGGGCCCCAGCCTTGGAGTACACACCATGTCTCTTCATAGTTAGGATGCACACAACCAACACCAACGCATAAACACAAATAAACACAACAACAAATAGCAAAGCCATATAAAATCAAAGCTATGCATCACTGAGGAAAAGGAAAAAAAACAAAGCGATCAAAACAGCGATCGACAAACCATATCAAATACCATACCCGCACCAATGAGCTCTTCACACCACAAAGACAACAAGGTTCTTCAGCAGCAAGGAAACAACACTCGCGCGCCGTCGTCACTAGATCTTCCATCAGAGGCCAAATTCTAGGTTTTCACCCTGAAGAACAAGTCTGAACATATCCAAGCAATGCTTCAACAGGGCGATAACGCAAAAGCATCGCCATTGCCAGGCATAATCAAAGGTTAATCAACACGGTTCAGGGTTTTCATCCTAGGAGCTCGATAACGGATACTTGGGAAGCACCATCAAATCAGAGTCGATCTCTTATCACCGCCACTTTTCCAAGATACCCGCAGCATGTGCCGACTCAAAAGTCCCTCCGTCGCCTCACAATTACATCCTATGCGTCAAGTCAAGGTCCATAAATTGCTTCAAACCTCACCTACCCTGATCGAATTGTATGCACCGCCACCACGCCTTGGATGGTCACATCCTTTACCAACCATTGCCGGTCGACACTGCACTGTCAAGGCCATGAGTCGTGTACCGCTGCTTGCTACGGATTGCCAGTCCGAGTGTGGACACGGGGACAAGACCTGCCTTGCACGGATCCAGACGCTCCAACCTGATCTTAGACGCTGTCTAAGACAAGCCTACCTCACGCTTCAACAGAAACTCGCTTTTACTCCACACACGGCGGAGGGGGATGGCTGCACCATGAGTTTTGCTACTAAGGCTAATCATAGTGGGAAGTAACTTGGACTAGTAACGTAAGTATAGTGTCATGCAAGTATTCATTTATTAGGTTGTAGACTCATATTGCTAGATTGTAGACTCATTTTGCATTAGGTTGTTGTCATGTTAGGCTGGTCATAGTGGGGAGTAACTTAGACTAGTAACATGCATATGTTACTACCTCTATAATGCATAGTATCATAGATTAGTATTATAGGTGGTCTCATTTATTGTCATGCATGACACATAGTAGCATCACATTTATTATGTTACGATATCTACCTATGTTACTATAACCATCTCTCTCTTTTTTAATTGTCTGCCATATAAGCATGTTTGTGAGTCACAAGCGCATGATACTACTTATGTTACCCCCATTATGGCTAGCCTTACGGTATTATGTTACCACAAGCACCTCTGTCCTCATTAACTCCTTACCACATAAGCATATATGTCTTGAGGTGCGTTATGTTACTATTTAAGTTACTCTCATTATAGCTAGCCTAAGGCCGCGCTTGGATAAGGTGTAATCACATACAGAGGTATTTAGTTTACACGTGTATAATCACATACAGAGGTACTGTATTTAGTTCACACGTGTATCTTACGGGTTAGAGGTACAGGAAACGGTAATCCAAACAAGGCCTAAGTGAATAGCGACTTATAACAGCCAAACTAAACCAGGAGAAAGCAAGGCATCTCAAAAATAAAATGCATATAAAAGATCATGCAAGGTACCATGAAAAGTCACTACTGCATTTCATTCGATAGATCTGTGGCATAAAGGCGATCGAGTGCAACGGCACACAAACCACTGACAGAGTACAAGGTATGGCCTCAAGCCAACGGACATTATTACAGAGATGATTACTTAGCAGTCTGCAGGTTCACACTGACCCCTAGTCTAACGCAGAACAAGATCACCCTGATCGCATAGTAGCAGCAGTAGTAGACACGCCTCTTACGCTTCGGCGTACCTGTAATCACAGTTACAAGGGTAACTGATAAGACAGTCGCGTTGACAAAAGAAACTACCAATGACCGAGAGAATACACAGCGACCACTCACCCCAGTTCCGAGAGCCTGAGGTGTGCCTCCTTGTAGTCCTCGAAGAAAGCCTTCTCATCCTACAAGAATTAAGGGTAAAATAATAATCAGCATCCTGGCGCTGCTTATCTCTACAAGCAATTTAGTGAACAGTGATGGGAGACATACCGCAGCATATTTCTCCACAAGAGGGCGAAAGACAGGGTCAGTCAGCAGGGTTTTGTCACTTGGAAGCTGAAGAAGCCCCTCTTTGTCACCACTCAGAAGCTCCCTGTGATAACATAAATACAGATTCACTATGTAATCACCAACAGATATCGTGCGCCAAGTTGGGGAAATCAAGGTACTAGAGAACCACTTACGTGAAGTAAGAGTTGTCAAACTTCAAAGGGTTCCTTGTCCAGGGTCCCTCAAAGCCAGACCTCTCCTTGTGGCACCTTCCCTATAGAAAAAAAAAAGCAAAAAAAAAAACAATGTCAATGCATGCATACTACGATCCAGGTATATAATATGAAAGCAGATTGAGCAAATATGCAAACTAACCAGGGTGTGGCCACCAGAGAGGGCAACAATATCCTGATCACTCAAGCCCATCTGCTTGCCGAAGACTTGCCTTAGGTGGTCAGAACCTGGGTGAACGGTAAGGAATGGAAATCAGTAATGAAAGTAAAAAAAAAGTGATTTCTTGCAACTTGGATCCAACAGAATAATCAACACAATAAAATTTCATAAGTTAATCATCAGCCGCCTCCATATAACCAAACATTATACAGATGGAAAAGGCACTTTCATGCACAAACACACCATGTCACAATTGCTAAAAGGGAAAACTAGCATAGATTGGAATGCGCAAATTGTATACATGTAGTACATAATTAATACGAGTACTTCATATATGTGTGAAACAGAATATGGTTCAACTGTGTAGATTAAGGAAGAAGCCTTCTTTAGTGAGCAAACGGATATTGGAAATAAGTAAGCAATCAAAGCAAGATTTCCATTCACAATCGTTTCACAACAGTATTAATTATAAATATTTGTTCCATATTGAATACGTCTTTTCTATAGTTAGAAAAATGTTGTGAGGGTTAGAATGGTACCCTTGGTAGCATCAGGGAGGCGACCCTCAGGTGGGGGCTGAGGCTTGTCCTGTAAAAGGCACATGTTAAGTTTAAAATATGGTCAGCTAAACAATTACAAAAGAAAAACTATTAACCAAAGCACTCAGTACTCATCGATTATCACATATCACAGCGTAAGTATCAAAACTGCTAGGCGGAAAAATTAACTTTACTGCATGGTCTTCCCGACTGCACGCAAAAAAGTTCTAACTAGACCAAAAGTAAGATTAATTTTGTTTGCTTGGCCCTTTCTATTTCATTGAAGCCTGTAATGGCATTACCATCAGGAACATAGCAACCACATCCTTCTAGAGTTATTCGTGGCAGGAAGCTCTAACAGCATAATTCTACTACTATTTTGGTAAATGCTTGACAAAAATGTGAGCCAACAAGTAATACCTAGACTAGAAAGATTGCATACAAAGAATGATAACTGAATGCCACAATAGGTGATGTACAATAAACATTACAGTAACTAATTAATTATCGTGAGAGGATATTATAGCCCTAAATGTGAGATAGCAAGCACATCAAGTCAAGACGGCACAAACATTGCCGCCCACCAAAACCACTTATTAGGCCGCGCGTCAGGATCAACACATAGGCTAGTACTACTGTAGTATCATACAACTCCGTGGTGTTCCACGAAATAATAAAAAATATAGGTGGTGTCAAACAAATTTGCTGCCGGACATAGACTAATATAGTCGCTTGTACCAAGAGCCACCAACCCAAACACGAAATCACATGATGACAAGAATATTGCTAGTTAAAGCCTTAGGCTGGTCATAGTGGGGAGTAACTTATACTAGTGTCATGCATATGACACTAGTCTAAGTTACTATCTTTATAGTGCAAAGTAACATAGTACTAGTGTCATAGAGGACTTCATTTATTAGTTTGTAGACTCATCTTGTCTTGGGAAGCGCTATGTTACAGTAACATATTATGTTACCACTTCTCATTAACTATATGCCACGTAAGCAAACTTTTCTTGAAGTGCGCTATGTTACTAGCTAATTTACTCCCACTATGACTAGCCTTAAACTCGGCACCACCAACCTACCCACACTGTCCCCTGCCTAAAACCCTGAGGAAACTGCAAAGTTAACCAAAGTTAAGAAATCTCACCTCCCTCCCTGGGTGGAAGGGGATCACGGGCCCACCAGACACCTCCACGGCGACAACTCCCGCAAGCTACACGCAGACGAAATGAATCATCAGAAACCACATCCAGTCGACCGAATGGGTACTGTCAACCAGATCTGACCGAACTCGCGTCGAACCTGGTAGAGATCGGCGTAGGAGATGGTGGGGATCTCCTCCTTGATGGGCTCGAGCATCCGCACGGCGATGTCCAGGCCCGCGTTGGCGGCGTGCGCCTGCTCCGCCGGCTTCTTCATCGTCCCGAACGGGCCGCCGGTCTTGGACGACACGTCGAAGGTCCCAGCCGAGTGCCACCTGCGCGACGAGCGCGTGACGCGACAGATCAGGTCATGAAGGAAAAAAAAACTCTCGGCACGCGCGCGGGGAGGAGAGGTGGGTAGGCGCTTACGCGAGGCGGAGCATGAGCGGGGAGCAGTTCTTCTCGGCGATGAGGGCGCGGAGCTTTTGCCGGGCCTTCTCGACGGCCTCCTGGTACTCGGCGCTGACGACGGGGTAGGTCTTCGCCATGGCTGCCGCGGCCGAGACTCCGATCAGGCGGGGGAGAAGGCGAGGGGTAACTGAAGAAGAAGGCAGCGAGGTGGATGGGGCGAATGGAAGCCACGCTCCCCCGGGGGTTTATATCGCCGGTGCAGGGGACAAGGGAAGGTTCTGGGAGGGCGGCTCTTGGCCGTTGATCTGGGGTGATCGGCGGTGGGAACGGCGGTCCATTTGGACGCGCGTGATAGGCACGCGAGCAGTGATGGCCAAGTGGGGGGTAGGGGGGAATCGGGTCGTGCAGTTACGATTTTGTCCCTGCTTTGCGGCGAAAGGAGGAAGGTTGTGAGGCTGTTTTGGTCATTTCGCGGGGAGCCCCGCGGTCTTCGTCTGCGAGTAGCGGCGACGGTTCACGGCTTCACGGGCTGGTGGGACACGTGGCGCGGTCCGGTTGGTGGCGGCGCGGCTGGAGTGGACCCAGGTCCGTCACTGCCTCTGGTAACGCACGCTCTCCCGCTGTTCCCGGCCCAGCCTCTCGGGTAGTGTGCCTGGCCTCATCCATCCGCGTCGGCCTCCCAGCAATTTCGTTTCATTTCCTAAAAAAAAAGCAATTTCGTTTCTTTTTTTTTTTTGCGGGGGAAATTTCGTTTCTGTTTTCACCCCTAAAACAAGTGTACTGCTATCGTAGGGTAGGAAGCAGCGGCTACTACGGAGAGACGAGACAGATCAGGCCAAGCTTCACAATGAGAAACGGATCCACCAAGAGTCATCATTCATCTGCATTCTATACGGGCTAATGAAGATGAAAAATTAGACCAAACCTCTGGCTATGCGAAACGGATCGGTCGCAGCGGCACAGCGTACACACCATTTTGGTAATCGTTCGTAGTTCGCCAAAGACGACGACACACATGCACCGGTGACGCTCACTGAAAAAATTCTCTGCTTGATCAGAAGTTTAAGGCTATGACGTTGATAGTGTTGGCCTGGCGATCACTCAAAAAACTCGTCTGCTTGACCAGAAGTTGGGTCTAAACGAGCATGGCGACGGTCTCAGACATAAAACCCGTTCCAGACTTGGTCAGGCAGAGAGCCTCGAAGCAAGAGGTGGTATGAGCATCTACAGTCGAGCATTCCAAACCCGACTCAAACGTCCGAACGGACTGACCGGTCATGAAAAAATGACCCAGACGAGCTCCTCATACAGGCCTCAAACGTTCGGACTAATCGATACCCCTTATATTCAGATCAAATTTAGGATGGAGATAGGCCGTCCGGGCGCGCCCGCCACGTTAGACTGACAATTGAGTCCCACTCGGAATCGCCCGAAAACCCATCAATTCGATGGACGTTTCCTCCGGTGGGTGATGTGAACGTCGCGTAGCACCGCCATTTGAGGCCAAATTCAGTTATTTAAGCAGGCTGACCTCATCCAACCCTAGCCACATCCACCTCATCCCTCTTCGCATCGCCAACCCTAGCCCATCCACCTTCTCTCTCCCGCTCCGCTGCTCTTCCCACGCTCTCCGACTTCGCCATGGTTCGGCAAAAAGATAGCCACGTAGGCTATGCTCACGCCGGCGCGCCGGTACGAGAGGGCTACCTCCGGAGAGCTGGAGGAGGAGGAGCAGGCGGACGAGGAGGACGGAGAGGAGTAGCAACCGGCTCCGATGGCGGTGGCGGATCCGGAGGAGGATGAGGCAGAGTAGCAGGAGGAGGAGTTAGTGTCGGCTCCGGGCTTCAACATAGAGGCTACAGAGGCGGAGTTCACGGTTGCCCAAGCGGCCAAGATGGCGGAGCAGCAGGCCATCATGGAGTCTATCCAGGATAAGCCCTACGTGGAGGCCAACCGACAGTTCATCCGACAGGAGCCGGCGGCGACCAACGCGCTTTTCGTCGAACTTGAGGCGAAGACGGAAGAGCCGGAGTTGCGGCTGCCGCCTATGTACCCGGAGCCGAGCACGGAGATAGTGGACACCTTTGATGAGGATTAGGATAGTATCGGTTATTTGATCTACGTAGAACGTGGATGTGCATCGGTTATTTTTGTGGCCGTATACATCACTTTGATGTAGAGGTCGGGGATCTCCATTTTTCTAAAAAAAGAACGTGGATGTGCGTTTGCATGCTTCTGTATGGATTTAATGTTTCTAGTACGATGCATCTGGGTGCAGATGAGCAAATCTGAGGCGTGACCCCGCGGGCGCGCCTAAAGACGTATGCGGACATTTGAGGAGTCGGATTTGTTGTCTGTTGTTGTCAGAAAAGCCTGCTCCCTAAGCTTCCGTTATGACGTGTGCACTAACTAAACAGTCCACCTACGAGTAAACAAAACAGAGAATACTACGGGACAAGTGGTTCATTATCAAAGAAAGATACGAGATAGTGCACTACTGCAGCAATCAACCGATGACCACCAAAGGAAAACGAATAATGACCGTCTCAATCAAATTCGAGTCCTTTCTGGCTCGGAAGATGGTAAAAGGCACTAAAGCAGGGAATCAAGGGGGGAAAGCGCTGGCCAGGGAATAAGGAAAAACACAAAAACTGGGGAATCAGAGAAAGGCAATTGACCGTTTGGGCGAGCCACGGGACCTTGTTCGACCCGGCGGCCAAGCGTACCTCGTCGGTGCGGGAGCATCTTCACCTACCGCCTCAAAGGCGCCCGCGCAGACGCGACAGGGAGTAATGGCCGCGCGGCGGAGCATCGTGTGAACCTGACGCGGACGCGCCGAATATCCTATCGCGCCATGCCGGCGGCGATGCCTGAGCCTCTCGCGGTCGCACTCGGACGGCTTGACGCAGTTTGCTGTTTGCCCTCACCGGCGGCAAAATATTTTTATCACCCTCCGGGTTACGTGCTTTGATCGACCACGCACGGCACATGGTATTGCTACTACGCTTTGGTGCCTCTTATTTCCAATGGTATTTTCGGTGTTTCACGGGTACTTCTTGAGCATGCGAGCTGCAAGGAGGAGTTGCAGCTTGACTTTGAGTTGGGAGAAGATTGTATACGGGGTATATGGACATTTTCAGTGGACCGAAACAAGTTTGGCATCAGGTGAACGAATTTTAATACGGTTTTGTTACATATCACTCAAGTCAGATTTAGCAAAGTCTCCGTCACGTCTATTGCCGTTGATGCAGATGATTTTACGATTTGTGCGCATGTGTGTATTTCCGCTGCGTTTTAAGAGCATTTACAACTGGACTTGAAAAACCCGGCCCACTATATACATGTCAGAATGCTGAGACGGGACGGTGGAAGCGGTCGGGACGAGGAACTCGAGGTGATGGGAACAGGCGCTCGCACGGCACGCCCAAACCCTAGCTCGGTACTCCGGTATCGAAGACAATCTGGCCACTGGGTGGAGGGAAGACTATCAGAGGGCACCGATGAACGGTAATCCGCAAGAGTGTTGGCGTGCGACTGGGCCACTACTCCGAAGGGCAAGGCAAGCGAGGGTCACGTACAATGGAAAGTGCAAGCGCCTAGACGGCGACTCCTCCCGTGGAAATTTCACTCCGGCTCCGGCGGACGGTGGCTCTTCGTCATCCACAGTAGTCGTGCCAGCATCATTGCCAAGTGTTCGACCTGCGCAAAGCCGCATCTAGCACCAAACTGTCAACAAGGGTTGTTGCCGGCATGCGATAATTAGGTGACTTATTCTTTGTAATTTAATGAAATAATATGCAATTTACCAATGATTGTGTGGATATAAATTATGTTTGTTCAAATTTCAGAATTGAGCATATTTTGAAAGATCAGATATGTGATACTTGTGGCTTTTGGAAGGTCAAAATATACTTCAGCTTACAATGTGCCCTGGCTTTAGCAATTTGCTAGCTCCGTCACTAGTTCGAGGGGCGGGGGAGACAACCCTGCTCTCCACCTCGCCCGTCCTCATCATGTGTCCACGGCTCCCACTGCCCTGCGTGATGGTGCACATACCCGGTGACGATGACATGTACCTAGGGTAGAGTCGTGGGCCTGGCCTATATGCCTACCCAAGGACACTACACAAGAGGCCAAGACCTACAAAGATAGAAAGAAGATCATCATAGAGTGCAATCCACTCGGATACCTCAATTCCACCCGACCATCGTTATTCACTCGGAGTACCAGAATCCACTTGAAGGGCAGAAGACCTAGGGTCACTTCTAGATAGCAACGATTGGTCATTCACTCTGTCACCTTAAAGCTTATTAAACGCAGGCGTTACCAGTAACGTTCATGAAATTATACTCTCATCGAACCCTTGTGTAACCGAGGGCTGCGAGGGGTCGGCTTACTCTATATAAGCCACCCCTCCCCTCTTGCACAAGGGTTCGCACCCCTGTAACTCAAAACTCCAATCAACAAAGCCTCCGAGGCACCGAGACGTAGGGCTGTTACCTCCTCCGAGAGGGGCCTGAACTCGTAAAACTGAGTGTACAACCTCGCCGTAGATAGACTCTGCCCTCTCCTACGTACCCCCTATCTCTACAATCAGTCTGTTCCCACGACAGTTGGCGCCCACCGTGGGGCAGGTGTCTAAGTGACTTTCGATGAGGTTGCAATCTTCGATCTCCATCAACATGGTTTCCGGCGGTGGATTGTCTCTAAGCCCCGAGATCCGTCTCGACGCACTCACCTTCACCGCCGATGACTCGGCCTGGCTCCAGGAAGCTCCCCTTGACGTCGAGGTGCTCCCCATCCGAGGGGCGGCGCATGTCGGCGTTCTGGGAACGGGGTCCCCAGACTTGCCTGCCTGCGGCCTGCGGCATGGCTCAAGGGACGGCCCAGCACGGCCCATCTTCATCAGCACGAGCTCAAGACCCTCGTGAGGGGTCAAGCCTCGCGGGGTGGACGACAGGGAGCTTCCTCAGGCACAGCCTCGCCAGACTGGCTCGCGAGGAGGCGGAGAGATCATGGCGGGGTACCTCACGAGGTGCCCATGACGCAAGCCATGACGACCAAGGGCGCTAGGCGGGTGCCAGCCCGCGCAGTGTCCTCCTTTCCTCTTTGGTGCAAAGGGAGCAAGCGCAGGCGAGAGCATCAGGCAAAGACATCCGTTTCGGTGCAACAAGACCAAGACCGTCGCAACGGCAGGAAGGGGGTCATTGTGGAGCCGAATCCGGCGTCACCACTAGAGCCTTTGGCAGGCGAGGACCAACTTTAGTTAGGATAAGTGTACTAGATGTTCCCCTTCAAAATGGCCAATTGTTGGCGCCCTTCCCGCTCAATATTTGGGAAGAGGCCCGGGGCCTTTGCCTATAAATAGGACTAGCCACCCACAAGGTAGAGACAGGTGGATCATCATCAGGAAACCAATAGAAAGAGCGATTGAACTCCCCTGAGCAGTTCATCGCACCAGCCAAGAACAGACCCTCGCGAGGTTGTTCTTCCTTGTATTGTTCATCATCAGCCCAAGAGGCAATCCACCACACCACGAACTAGAGTAGGGTATTACACCACAATGGTGGTCCGAACTAGTATAAACCCTGTGTCTCTTGTGTTGTTCCTTTCATAGCTTAGATCCAAGCGAGGCGGTGAGGTGCAGGTAGCTAGAGGGCGAAATCTCCACGCGCACCCCAGTGTTCGAATCTAGAGGGTCTGCCGGAACCCGAAATCCGACATTTGGCGCGCCAGGTAGGGGTGCGCCGAAGCTTTCCCTTCCGCCGACCCACTCTCCATCGACACCGTGACTCGTCCTGCGATGAGCAGCGTGCCACCCGTTCCCGTCGCCAGCGCTAGCGCGGGGGGCAGGGGGCTCCGAGCCTTAGCCCCAGCCTTACGACAAGCGCGGTGGCCGGACAAGTTCAAGCCGGCGGCACCGCCGCGTTACAACGGCACAACTGATCCGCTGGCCTTCCTGCTGGCGTACGAGGAGGCCATCCTCGAAGCAGGAGGCGACGACGGGGCCATGGCTGACTGGCTTCCCATGGCCCTCACCGACGCCCCGCGCATGTGGCTGCTCCACCTGTCGGCGGCTTCCGTGGCCCCTTGGGAAGAGCTGTGCAACCTCTTTCTCGCCCAGCACGCCGCGCCGGCGCCCCCGGTCGTCGCGGCCCTCCTGGGCGGCTCGCAGGCGCCACCTTCAGGCCACCGCGTCAAGCTATTCGTCCGCCAGGTCGGGGCTGCCTCCACGCGGCAGGGGGCTCCCTCAGGTCGGTCGGTGCCCAAGGCCGATCTGGCCTTCAGCTCGGAGGACCACCCCTCCAACTCAGCCTGCTCGGGCGTGCTCCCGATGCTGTGCACCCCCACCATTTGCCAGGTGGCCGTCACCAGGACTCTCATCAACGGCGGCGCGGGCCTCAGCGTGCTCTCGATTGAAGCCTTCAGCCTCCTTCACATACCACAGGAGCGGCTTCAGCCCAGTCGGCCCTTCTTGGGCGTCGGGGGTGGGTCATCCAGCTCCCTGGGGCAGATCCGCCTCCCGGTAACCTTCGGCACCTATGACAACTTCCGCATGGAGCTAATCGACTTCGACATCACCCCCATTGGCCTCCCATACAACGCCATCCTTGGCTACCTAGTGCTGGCCCGATTCATGGCCGCGACTCACCCAACGTACAACCTCATGAAGATGCCCGGGAGCAGCGGTGTCCTCACCGTGTCCGGAGACACCGGGGATGCATTGCAAGTGCTCAAGCTCGCCTTCAAGGCGGCGGCAGCGGTGCAGCCTGCCGACTCGGACGCCCATGAGCCCAATGGGGCTGCGCCGACCAAGAAGAAACAGTTGTTCACCCAGGACAAGACAAAAACTAAGCAGATACTGGTCGACGAGGACGGATCCACTGACGCTACCTTCACCATAGGCACCAGCCTCGAGCCCAAGCAGGAGGAGGCCCTGGTCAGGTTCCTGCGTGCGAACAAGAAGGTATTCGCATGGGAGCCAGATCAGCTGGCGGGGATCCCTAGAGGCGTAATCGAGCATCGTCTCAACGTGTGCCCCAATATTCGCCCCGTGAAGTAGAAGGCAAGGCGGCAGTCCACGGAAAAGCAGGCTTTCATCGTCCAAGAGACCCGCAAGTTGGAAGCTGCAGGGGTCATTCGCGAGGTCCGATACCCGGATTGGTTGGCCAACCCAGTCGTCGTGCCAAAGAAAGGGGGGAAGGAACGTATGTGTGTCGACTTCACCAACCTCAACAAAGCCTGCCCGCAAGATCCGTTTCCGCTCCCCCGCATCGATCAGATCGTCGATTCCACCGCCGAGTGTGATCTGTTATGTTTCTTGGATGCCTTCTCTGGGTATCACCAGATCAAGATGGCGGTAGAAGATGTGGAAAAACGGCTTTCCTAACCCCGTGTGGGGTGTACTGTTACACATGCATGCCGTTTGGACTGCGCAATGCAGGGGCGACCTTTCAGCGGCTGATGCACATTAGCTTGGGCCCGTAGCTTGGGAAGAATGTTGAGGCTTACGTCGATGATATTGTGGTGAATTATCGCGAGGCCAAGACCCTGATACAAGACCTGGAGGAAACCTTCGCGAGCCTCAACATTGTAAGCATGCGGCTCAACCCAGAGAAGTGTGTGTTTGGGGTCCCCTCAGGCAAGCTCTTGGGCTTCCTCGTGTCCCATCGAGGCATCGAAGCTAACCCAGAAAAGGTCAAGGCGGTTGAGGACATGAGCCCGCCAAAGACCCTCAGAGAAATGCAGAAGCTCACTGAGCACGTGACAGCACTAGGGCGCTTCATCTCCAAGTTGGGGGAGCGAGCGCTGCCTTTCTTCCAGCTGATGAAGAAAAAGGGACCCTTTGAATGGACTGAAGAGGCCGACAAGGCGTTCCAAGATCTCAAGAGGTACCTAACCAGCCCTCTAGTAATGGTGGCCCCGCGCCCTCAGGAATCCCTGGTGCTCTACCTCGCAGCCACTCCCTACTCCGCCAGCGCAGCCCTGGTGGCGGTTAGGGAGGAGCATCGGACCAAAGCCGCGGCGGCTGCCCAGGTCGAGGCGAAGCATAATCAAGGAAGACCCACATGGGCCACTACCACAGCCAAGAAGGATCAGCCACCGCAGGGGAACACACTCGGGGCAGCAGAGACCCCTCCCCCTAGCGACCAGCCGCTGGGCTCCCCTGTCTCGGGAGGCGCCATGGTCTCCAGAGGGCGCCATCGAGACCAGCACTCCCAACCTCGTTGAACACCCTGTGTACTTCGTTAGCAGAGTGCCGCGCGACGCGAGGGCGTGGTACCCCATGCCTCAGAAACTCCTCCTCGCGCTATTGGTGGCCTCGCGCAAGTTGCGGCATTATTTTCAGGGCCACCCAATCAAGGTTGTCTCAGCGTACCCTTTGGAAAGGGTGCTCAGGAGCCCTAACTCAGCTGGAAGAGTTGCTGAGTGGAACATTGAACTGCAAGCGTTTTAACTCGAATTCAGCACAACCAGAGTCATCAAGGGGGCCGCCTTGGCAGATTTCATGGCAGAGTGGATGGAGGCGCCGGGCCTCAAGGCTGGTGAGGATCGATCCCTCTTCCCGGGAAGCGAGGCGCCGGACGGTTGGGTCATGTACTTCAACGGGCGTTCTCTAGGCACGGCGCGGGGGCTGGTGCGGTGCTTACATCTCCTACTCAAGACAAGCTCTACTACGTCGTGCAACTCTGTTTCCAGCACGGAGAAAATGTCTCCAACAACATAGCGGAATATGAAGGCCTAATAGCAGGCCTGAAGGCCGCGGCAGCCCTAGGAGTGAAGCGCCTTACCATCAAGGGCGATTAACAACTCCTCATCAACTTCTCTAACAAAGTATACGAGCCGAGGGCTGAGCACATGGAAGCCTACCTTGCGGAGGTCCACAGGATGGAGAAGCAGTTCTGGGGGCTAGAGTTGCAACATGTGCCCTGTGGCACCAATCAGGAGGCCAGCGACATCGCCAAACGAGCATCCAGGTGGCTACCTCAGGAGCCTGGCGTCTTCGAGGAACGGTTCTTCAAGCCCTCGGCCACGCCATCACTGTCAAGCGTGGTGCAGCCTCGGGAGGAGCTCCCCCAGCCGTCAGCCTCGGGAGCCCCGGTCTGTGGCCCGGCCTCAGGAGCGCGCCTGCTCTTGATGATGGAGCCTCAGGAGGGGTGCTGGATCACAGAGCTCCAGAACTACTTGACGCAAGGGACCTTGCCAGAGAAGGAGGAGGAAGCGGAGCGCGTGGCGCGGCAAGCCACAACATACTGCATCAGGGATGGAGAACTCTACCGGAGGCGACCGAATGATGTGTACCTGTGCTGCATCTCCAGGGAGCAGGGGAAGGAACTGCTGGCGGATATACACGGTGGAGACTGTGGGCATCATTCATCGTCGCGGACACTCGTTGGCAAGGCGTTCCGCAGCGGATTCTGTTGGCCCACTGTGCTCAATGATGCCGTCGAACTGGTGAAGGCTTGTGAGGCCTGCCAATTCCATGCCAAACAGATCCATCAGCCGGCGGGAGGCCTGCAAACTATACCCCTCTCGTGGCCACTCGCAGTCTGGGGGTTGGATATCTTGTGCCCATTTCCTCGGGCGTCAGGGGGCTATCGCTACCTCTACATCGCCATGGACAAGTTCACCAAGTGGGCTGAAGTGGAAGCCGTCCGCACCATCCACGCGGGTTCTGCGGTCAAGTTCATCAAGGGCATCGTGATCCGGTTCGGGGTGCCGAACCGCATCATCATCGACAACGGTTCGCAGTTCACCAGTAACCTCTTCAAAACATACTGTGCTAACCTTGGAACGCAGATATGCTACGCTTCAGTGGCGCACCCCCGGAGCAACGGTCAGGCCGAGCGGGCCAACGCGGAGGTCCTGAGAGGCCTCAAGACCAGGACATTCAAGAAGAAGTTGGAGGCCTGCGGCCGAGGTTGGTACGACGAGCTTCAGTCCGTGTTGTGGTCCATCCACACAACCGCGACCAAGCCAACTGGCGAGACCCCATTCTTCCTGGTCTATGGAGCTGAAGAGGTCCTCCCTCACGAGGTCAGACGTCGTTCTGCATGGGTCCTGGCGTTCGATGAGGCGCAGCAGGACGCCATGCGGGGGACGGACCTCGTGCTGAGGTAGGAGCGTCGCCAGGAAGCTGCGCTCCGAGCGGCAAGATACCAACAAGCGCTGCGGCGATACCACTGCTGCAACATCTGCCCCAGGACTCTCGAGGTAGGGGACCTCGTGCTCAGGCAGGTTCTCTCCAGGGAGGGACTGCATAAGCTCTCTCCCATGTGGGAGGGCCCGTTCAAGGTTTCATGTTTCCAGATCCGGCTTCGCGTGCTTGGAGACTCAGGAGGGGGTACCCGTCCCGAACGCATGGAACATCCAGCACCTCCGGAGGTTTTACCCCTAAAAAGGCCCAGAGCCTGTGAAGAAGGCGAACGCCTGTGAAGCTGTCGCGTTTTGGAAAAGGCCCAAAGCCTGTGAAGAAGGCGAATGCCTGTGAAGCTGTCGCGTTTTGGAAAAGGCCCAGAGCCTGTGAATAAGGCGAACGCCTATGAAGCTGTCGCGTTTTGG